>NW_017732151.1:333480-412503 GCF_001890085.2 Hipposideros armiger
CAGGACACACATGGGCACAGTGGGCCAGCAGCCACTGGTTGGAAACATGTAGGAGTAACAAACACAGACGCACCACCAAGTTGACATGCAATCTGCAGCATTTTGCTGCAAAGCGGAGCTTGTCTTTTCTCACTCCAGTAGTTTTTTCCATTCTGATCTAGCTTTTCAAACCGAAGGAAGAACTGAGGACACAGGCAGATGGGAGAAGGCTGTGGTGACGCTGTGAGATGTGTGCTCCACATGGCTGACCCTGGGGCCCACTCTCCTCATGGTGGTGCCCAAAGAAGGAGATGAAGGCTCTTTACAAGGGTTGGAGATTGGCTGGATGTCTGCCTGTTTAAATATATTGCACCCCAAGGTGGTCCACATCTCTCCCATCCTCAGTCTTCCTGGAACAATCTGGAATATAAGGACTCAGCTCTGCTCTAATCTAATGTGTGCCTCTGATTATCAACTCCCTCCTTAACCGGTGTTTTTATGTAAAAAGCAGTGACTACCCCAGTTCTCCCAGGGTTGGAGGGAGCCTATGTTTGCCACGTCACTGTCCCTCCTGTCTCATGAGGGTGGCGAGATCCTCTGGGCTAGAGAGAGCAGAGCGCATGCTCACAGATCTCCACCCTCCCTCCAGCACCCTCGCCATCTTGTCACCCCTTGTCCCTATGTGTTAGGGCTCAATGATGCATAGAAGGTGGAATGACTGTTTGTGACAATAGCACCACAATTAAACATTTTTAAATGCGTTTGTCTAAATTAATGCACTCAGTGGAACTGTGGGTTCAGTCAAGTACTCAAAATTATAAGCTTACAGAACAAAAATTGCTATACAAACAGCAAGCATGAAATATTTTTCTTTTAAAACAGGGCATTTTCCCTGTGGTGGTTATTACAATAAATGCAGTGAGGGACTTTCTCTATTTTCACTCCAACACCATATCTGAGTGTGAGCTGGAGAAAAAGGGCCATGAGTGGGGTCTGCGTGTGACAGCACCCCCGGGCATGCGGCATCCTCAGCAAAGGACACTTTCCTGCTGTCTGTGGCTGAATTCAAGTCAAAGTCTGGCTGAAAGAAGCATTAGGGTCACCTTGATCAATACAGCCTGGGACGCAAACGTCAAGAGGAGCAGTGGGTAGGTGAAGGTATCGCAGAAAAAACAACTGATGCCAAGAGAGTGACATTTAGCTTCAGGAAAAAAGGTGTAGGACAGGTGCTTTTCTGGGTGATGCTAATTGAATTCTAAGCGCATTGGTATAATGTGCTTTTCAACCTATTTGGGGCCACAGAACACATGAAAGCCACAGTCTCGTGTGCAGCACGCTCCCTTTCTACGCAGCAGTCAGCATTCTTCCTCTCTCAGGAGACTGTCAGAACTAGGGGAGCAGTGGTGCCATCCGAATAACTCCTCCAGCATAAATTCCACCCAAGGGGATCATTCCAAACCTCTGTATTTCGTTGTTGGGAATAATTTTTTAACTCTGCATGTGACCTCAGGTTGGTTGGCATCTGTCATAAGTGGACCTGGACCACCTGTCCCTACAGTACCTGCTCAGCTTTTTGATGCCAGAAAAGCTCTCTTTCTTGGTGGAAGTATTGACTTGGCAATTGTTTAGAATTTGGCACTAGTTTACTCTGCAGGGGGCCAGTTGGGATTTCTGCTTTATGTGTCTGTTTTCATCCCTTTTGTAATCAAAGTGGATGGGAGGAAGGAGGCACACATGAGCAGCAAAAACCCAGCCCAGGGTCTGTGACAGCATCTTCACAAGCTGTGAAGTGAATGAAGAGAGGTTCTGATCCACTCCCCATGTGAAAGGGACATTTGGCAGAAATGTGACTCAAAAAGATGATCCCTATCTTCTCTGCTAAGTCAGGTCCGTAGATGGTAAGGGAGACCCTTGGCAGTTGTGACTATGTCATTGCCAGGTTGCGGACTCAGTTCACTGGGGGAGCACGTTAGCTCTGGACAAGGGCTGCTGTGACCAGGCGGGCATGGGTTTGCCAGGGAGAGAGATGCTGATAGGTGGGGAGAGCTAGGAGCCATCCAACCAAGAGTCAGAAACGATGGCAGAACAGAAACAGTGCTTGAAATCCAGCACCTGGGAGCCTGCAGAGGCCGCTGGTCACCTGCACGTGGATTTGAGCTGGGAGTGAAGTAGACGCAGGCCGCGTCAGCCCTCCAGAGGAGCTGGGAGCACATCTGTCACTGGCACAGACTGGCTGGCGGAGAAGTGAGGAAGGCCAATAAGTCTTCCTCCAGCCTAGAAACCCCTCACCTCTCCCTCTACCCATGCTGGAATTTCAGGAGCCGTCCTAGAGGCTGGGACTGCTGCTGACTCTCATTAGAGGAGGCATTTTCAGGGCAGGAGACGCTACATGGGAAATTGATGCAATTTTAAAATTCTACGTCATTCTAGACATATCTCGATGACTAGTTGGACCTGATTTATTGGGGAGGGAGAGTACGGAAAGAGGGAGCTGCTAAAACGGAACATTTTATTTGACGGGGATAAGAAGACCAGAAATTGAGACTGGGGAAAGGGTGATAAAAAATGAAGTGTAACCGCAGTGTAGTTACTGGGACTGGAAGCAGTTATCTGTGCGTTGAAGCTGCAGCTCCACATGCTAACCTCGGCTGAATGAACTTACGTACCTAGGGCTGGACTTGTGGAGTGGCGTGGACGAAGCACTTAGCAGCCGGCGTGACTGAAAGGAGAGATGGCTGTCACATGGCCAGTCCTCTTCCTGTTCCCAGTGAAACGCCCACAGAGCTTGGAGTCTCCACACGGACTTCCTGAGCATGTCTCATTGACGGCTTTGTGTCAGGACATAATAATGTGTGTCATGATCCTAATTCACTTTGCAAAGCACCACAGCCACACTAAGTGACAGAGCAAAGTCAGCTTCAGCGAACAACACTTCTGTGTAGTGTCACAGTACATGGAATTGACGTGACCTGAAGTCGGCTGGATTGGCCTGTGACCTCGGAGGCAAACTCGACAATTAGGCATCTTGTGGATGAGGGCTCCCTATTATAGTCTGACCGGCTACCTTGAAAGATTTTGTGACGCAGTCCCTTAACGTCACCTGGTATTTGGTAATGGGGATTAAATACAATAAAATCAATATAGTAAAATGATATGGATAATTAGGATGACCTAAAGAAAAGAACTGGTGTCCGAATCGCATCCTAAGCCTCCACCCCACCCCCGTGAGAGTGTCGAGAGGTGAGGACAAGGGTGGGGCGTGGACACGCACGCCTGCACACAGGCTCCCTGATGTCAGAGACCAGACCACTCACCTAACACCTGGCAACTCAAACCTGCCACCTCATTCACCAGTCACAGTAGCATGTCTTCATGCTCTTCCCCTCCAGTGACACAGCTGTGTCATTCGTTTGTAGTGAAATCAGTCTGGGCATCAGGTCTGTCCCAGAGCATGAGTATTTGGACAAATTGGAGTTTAATTGGTAGACAAACACACACCCCTACACCACATGCTCATAAACATGGACTGTATAGGTGGACTTCCCATTTCTCTTCCAATGATTTACGGACTTTGTAAAAGCCAATTCTTGGTTATATATAAAACTCAGAAAGCAAATCTTTACATGAAGAAGAGAAATTTTCTTTGAATTTGTTCTACAATCACCCGGTTCCACAGGCTCCTACCTTGATTCCTGGGTCCCAGGCATCCTCTGCTGTCAGGCAAGATCTCTGCTTGCTGGGAAGAGTGGGAGGGGACAGCAGAGAGGCTGCACGCACAGCACAGAGGCCGCCGCCACCAAGACCAGGAGTAATGAGCTGAAGGACCCTGACAGTGATGCTTCCAGCACCAAGGACAATAATGAAACTTCACCTGACACGGGCAGCCCCCAATGGACAAGGAAAGTGTCATTTTTCTACAGAGAACTTCAGTGGGTGTCTGAGGGTGGCAGGCTATAAGAAATGGCTTTTCCACGAGGAACACCTCATAATTGAGAAGCAGCTGAACTTAAATGGAGTTGCAAAGGTCACTTTCATTTCATAACAAGAAGAAATACCCAAGGAAGCTTCAAACCCTTCATTCCCTTCCGTGGCCATGAGGTACTCACATCACACTACAGAATTATCTGCCTTTGTACAGCAAGGACATTCGTGTAATAAATATTTGGGGGAAGTGTCCCCACGATGTAGTAGGAATCCCAAGGGGTAGAGATGAGCAAGAATCCAACAATGTTCTTTTAATGCTCACAGTGTTAATTAGAAACTGAGTGTTTAACATGCTGAGGAAACAAAGGCAACATGAGAAAACTCATTAAGAAGCTCACGGTGAGCATGAGAGACCCAAGAAAACAACCACATGATAGCCGTAATGAAGGTGCCACTGTGCCTGGTAAGAGTTTATCTGATTATTGCAAAGTAAGTAACATTTTGCATGTGTTAGGGAACCCCATTGTGTGAAAGCCCCCTGCAAAGAATCCTGTGGTGCAGCAATGACTAATTTTGAAATGACTTGGTGCTGAATTTATGCATTCCGTAAATTTGAGTGTTTGCATGTTGGTGCTTCTTAAAATAGGAGACATGTTTAGAAATCACTGGATTTTACAACCGAATTATTTTTGAATACGAACTAATTATGTTTACATTTGTTATGGAGATATGTGGAAACATGTTATGAATGGTCATATTAACCACAACAGCCAAATGTGAAAGCCCATTTAGCAGTATTCAAATCCAAATTTGGTGTCAAGGCACTTGGAAGGCTGTTTATTTGTGATGCAAACATCTCTGACTTGTATGAGGTAAATAGGATAAATGAAGCAACTGAGCTAGTTGCAAAAAAGCAATGAGGCAATCAGGATGTGCAAATTTTGCTTTGGTGACTTTTGAAATCTGAGAAAAGTGACAAAGTATTTCCCATTTAGGCAGGAACTTCTTTATTCTTATTTAAGACACACCTAAATGTTCGATGGTTTAGAAAACACATGAATGATTGCCAAAGTTTCTTCATAGATCAATTAACGCCTGCAGTCAGTCCTACTTGCAATGACATTGGTTTCTATGTATCTATCTGTCCATCCATCCATCCATCCATCTATCCACTCGTCTAACCATACATCTGTGTGTCTGCCAATCTTTCTGTCCATCATCCATCCATCCATTCATCAGGTCATCCATCCATCCATCCATCCATCCATCCATCTGTTCACCCATTCGTCCAACCATCCATCAATGCATCCATCCATCCATCCATCCATTCATCCATCCATCTATCCATACATTCATCTTACCATCCATCTGTGTATCCATCCATCCATCCATTCATCCATCCATCCAATCATCCATCCTACAAATATTTAATGAAAATTCTCTGTCCCAGGCCATGTGCCAGGTGCTACGAACACAGAGGTGAGTAAGATAAAATATTTGCCCTTGAAAATTGCTCACAGCTGGTGAATGGGTGTCCCAAATTGTGGCCCAATAACTCCCTGCAAATGCTGTGCCTATGTGTCATGTTTAAAAACACAGACGCTGGGTATTTACCTTGGGATCCCCAAATCAGAATGTGCTGGGCTGTATTTTTAACAAGTACCCCAAAGGATTCTTAGTGATGCTAAATTTTCAGAATTAAACTCTGGGAAGAGTTTGAAATAAGTACAAATAATTACATTTCATTGTGCTGCTTGAGAGATGTGTTAAGAGTTTGGTAAAGCTGAGAAAAGAGAGCTAACTCACATCCCATGAAATAAAGACCCTTTCTTGGTGACAGATAGAACAGCTTGGCTCCTACACACGGGAGCTGCTCAAAGCAATTCCACACACCTTGTAAAAAAAATCAAATGGTAAAATCGGAAGTTAATTTTATCTCTGTGCAAATGTGTTTGGCTTTTGTGAAACAACTTTTCTCATAAAAGGAAAGCTTTAAATACACAAAAAATAACCCACCTTGAGATCTTGAAGATTCATCTATTGAGGCTGTAAATCTTAATAAAGGAGCCTATTGGAAGTGGCCAGATTGGCAGCTGTGCGTTACAATTATAAGTGTACATAAACATGCATATATAAATGATCGACTTATGTACGTGTGTGTGCATGTGTGTACAGGTACAAGAAGACATTCTTACTCTCCTGAAGCACTTTTGTCTTCAAGAAGCAGAGGGATTGATCTGTGAGGTTCACACATGACAGCTTCAGACATTACTGCTGACGGCACCCAACACCAGTCACAGCAATCAAGGCATTTCTAAAGCATTTTCAAATGCATGTCACCCCAAATAGGGCCTGGTCTCTTCCATACTACATGTCATTAATGAATTAATTCATAAGAAACTGGTCACTAGTCTGCTTGTTGCATTATGGAAACCCAGCCTGCAGCACACCCTGCCCTTGTCCTCCAGAGCATTCCCACTCTGTGGCAGACGCAGGAAGGTGGACACAGCAGCCAGTCTGCCTCTGGTCCTGGTCCCACCCCTCCAAATGAGGAAAGGTGTATTCTTGCAGGAATAAGCGTCATTATGCTTGTGGTCTCACTGTTCGCTGGTTCCACTAATCCGATGTGTGAGCCTTTCCATCATGAGTTTGTCTGCATTTGTGAGGAGAGCGCTGCAGTGCTCACTTTCGGTTCATTTCACCTGGTGGGGGGCACAGGAAGCAGAGGACTGCATTTGGGGCCCAGCCACCTTTGTTTGAATGAGCAGTGGCCAGCCTGGCGGGAAGTCAGGAGCAGGAGCAACAGACAGAGGCGCCACCTAAAGCAGGAGGCCTCCCCCATCCTTGGAGAGCAGTAGCTCCTTCTGCTGTGGCACAGCCACAGTGTCCCTCACCCCCGTGACACTGTCTGCAGCTGGTGACTTGGCTCCCCAGCCCATCACCTTCCCACCCCGACCCCAGCCTCCTGCACGTACTCCTGTCTTCCTGTGTGAAGTCCTGTCTGTCAATCACACACTTTAGGGGAAGTATTTTATGAGTATAATGTATCAGCATGATGACACATATGCTGACAGGGAAGAACAATTATGTTCTGAGGTCGCCAGCACCCTCAGAGTTACGCCATGTGGGGAGGCAGTCTGCGCAGGGGCCCGGGTGTCCAAGTCTCTGCCCCACGACACCCCGTGTGACTGGGCACTTGGCTCCCCATTCTGTTCTGTAAGATTGGGAGAGGAGGAGGGCTGCGGGGAAGACAAATGAAAGTGCCTGGTGCACACGGGGACACCACATTCTTCCCAGCAATGCCACTCCAGTTGCCTAACTATTGTGTAACATCAGATGACTCCAAAGTAAGCAATTATGGCACCAAAGTTAATCACAACCATGGGGAAAGCCAGTAAAAATTGAGTAAACTCAGCTAAGCCTGGGGCACTTCTAAAGAGCTTGGCAATTGAGTGAGAAAAAAACGGATCAAGCACTTTCCTTTAATGAGCTTAGGAGCTTGCATCCTGTGCTGGTCACTTGCAATTGGAGTTAGAAACCAACGGATGGGACGGCCCTGTGAACAGATCTCTGCTGTCAACAAAAATGTCCGCTGATTGACACTGAATTTATCTTTTGCTAAGAACAGGGGAGGAGGTGGAAAGTGGGAGACTGGATAACCCAAAATCTAGAGAGAGAGTAAATAGTAACTGTGCTTCCCAATGTGATCAGATCAATTAATTTGACCTAATAAATTAATCAAGTTAGTTGAACAAATCATTTGAAAGTTTGGGGATTTTTTTTCTCAAATAATTTGATACATCCTGTCTGAAGTAACTTAACGAACCAGCCAGTTGTTTCTGTATTGACTAGATACCATCACAGAACCAAAATTACAAAATTTTACAAAAGAGGAGGAGGGGTAGGTAGAAGATTTGGGTCCTTAACTTAGCGATTTCTCTCTGTTATTTCCCTCCTCTGTTCTACATAGGCAAACATCTGTGCTGTCTTACATTCTTTTGAATTCTATGTCAAAATCAAAAGTATGCCATTCTTTGTTGGAAAGGTTTTCATTAATCAGCAAAAGGTGTCTAACATCTACCAGATGCCCCCAAAACNTGTTCTGCATACAACAGTGCATTCAAGCCTCCTAAACACCTTGGAGGTGGCACTGTTCCTGTTCCCATTGTAGGCGAGGACACTGGGGCCCAGGAAAGTTAAGTCCTCTTCCAGAGTCCAGCTAGTCATCCAGGAGGACGGTGAGGGGGTCCTCAGACGCCAGCCAGCCTCTCCCTAGACCCCAGCACCTGCACAAGCTTCTTGAGGAAATGGAAACACTTATCACCGTGGCACATGTGACTGGGCATGGTGACAGTGTTGCTCTTCCCAAACAGGGAGAAACTTGGTGGGAACAGGAGCACTGCCCGACTGAGAGATCCCAGAGCCTGGCCAGGGGGAGCCAGGGGGCGTCCAGGGCAGGAGCCCCTCTCCCACTGTGATGCTGTGTTTCACAGGCGAGCCCCTGAGCTCATGGGGGAGGCCAGGCAATGCGTTTAGGACTCTGTGTGGGGTGAGTGGGGAGGGGGTGACCCTCAGTAGGCTGACGCCCTTGGAGTAATAGGGGTGGCTGGGAGCTTGCCAGCGGACCCCCCATGGGAAGACCACCTCTGTCAGCAGACAGCCTGCCCTCCTTTGGCAGCCTTTGTTGCCATGCCCAGATCCCCTTTTCCTTGGGGACCGATGCATTGTTACACTGAGGAGAGAGCCAGCCAATGGGAAAATGCCAGCATGCAAATGAGCCAGAAACAGCAAAGAGAGGGAGAGCCTCCCAGACTCATGGGGCCAGGGAGATGGGAAGAAACACAGTGGGTGCAGGATTGCTGGGGAGGGCCGCTGGCCATGGCACAGAGGCTACATCAGGCCCAAGCCACAGGGCAGCATACAACCCAGCCACAGGGACAGAGTGGCCGGGCCAGGACTCAGTGTGGCCTGGGTGGCCTCAGCTAGGACACCCATGGGCCTGGGCTATGCAGTGGACCACCCCCCCCAGCTCACCCTGCAGGGTACAGGGTCTTCTCAGGAGATGGAGCTCAGCAGCCCCAGACCCATATGGGGAACCCACACCCCAGACTCCGGCCCTTCCCAAGGAACCCTGGGTAAAGCAGGCAAGATGGTTCCTTGGACACCTTAAGGATGTTTCCTGAGAGTTAGAAGCAGAAAGGAATTACCTTCCTATCAGAAACCTTTTGTAGCCACTCCCACACCCGTGGCCCCTCACAGTAAAGATGCGTGCACCCATCGCCCTGNTTTAATTAAAGTTCATTGGGGTGACAATGGTTAGTAAGGTTACATAGGTTTCAGGTGTACAATTCTGTAATACATCATCTATATATCACATTGTATGTTCACCACCCAGAGTCAGCTCTCCTTCCATCATCAAAAATTTGATCCCGTTTACCCTAAATACATGTTTTTGTGTGGACATGTGCTTTTATTTCTCTTGGGTATACACCTAGCAGTGGAATTGCTTTTTCAAAATGTAGTTAACATTTTAAGAAACTTCCAAACTGCTTCCCAGACTGGCTGCATCATATTCTAATCACACCAGAGGTGCATGAGTTCCAATTTCTCCTTCTTCTTGCCAACACCTGTCTTCATTGCCCCTCTTTATCTTGGCCATCCTGCTTGGTGTGAAATGGGGTCTCATTGTCGCTTTGATTTTCACTTCCTTAGTGACTAATAATACCGAACATCTTTTAATGTGCCTTTGCCCAGTGTATATCTTCTTTGGAGAAATGTCTATTCGAATTCCTGGAACGTTTTTATTTTGGTCCTTTTCTTGCTGAGTTATAAGATTTCTTTGTCTATTCTGGATACTAGCCCCTTACCTGATAAATTTTTAAATATTTCCTCCCATTCTGTGGGTCGTCTTTTCACTTTCTTAATGATGTCTTTTGAAATACAAAAGCTTTCAATCTTTTTCTTATATTCAGTCTTACTTTATATTAATTTCAGGTGTACAGCACAGTGGTTAGACATTTATATAATTTAAGAATTATGTCTAGTACCCACCTGGCACTATGCATAGTTATGACCACAGTATTAACTATATTCCCTACACTTTGCTTTATATCCCCATGACTACTTTGTAACAAACAATTTGTGCTTCTTAATCCCGTCCCCTTCTTTCACCCACTTCCCCAAAACCCCCTCCCATCTAGCAACCATCAAAATGTTCGCTGTATCTTTGAGTTTATTTCTGTTTTGTTTGTTATTTTTGTTCTTAGAGTCCATATATAAGCAAAATCACATTGTATCTGTCTGACATATTGCACTCAGCACAATACCCTCAAGGTCCACCCATGCTGCCGCAGATGGCAAGAATCCATTCCCTTCCCTGGTCGAGTAATATTCCACTGTATATATGTACCACCTCCTCTTTATTCATTTTTCCATCAATGGACACCCAGGCTGCCTCCACATCTTGGCCATTGTAAACAATGCTGTAATTAACATATGAATGCACATGCACCCTTGAAGTAGCGTTTTGGGTTTCTTCAGATAAATACCCTGAAGTGTGATTACTGGGTCCTTCATTATCTTTTTTTATAGCCTTTGTTTTAAAGTCGATTTTGTCTGTTATAAGTATTGCTACTCCAGCTTCTTTTTATTATTTTTGTTTGTTTGTTTCCATTTTCATGCAATACCTTTTCAATTCCTTTACTTTCTGTTTCTGTGTGTCTTTCAATCTGAAATGACTCCCTATAGGCAGCATATGTAAGGGTTTTGTTTTCTTATCCATTCATGTCTTTTGATTGGATCATTTAATCCATTTACATTTAAAGTAATTATTGATAGATATGTAGCTATTTCCATTTAATTATTCATAATTTTGATTTATTTTTTCATCTTAAAGGAGTCCCTCTAACATTCCTTGTAATACTGGTTTCTTGGTGATGAACACCTTTAGCCTTTTCCTGTCTGGGTAGCTCTTTATCTGGTCTTTGTTTTTAAATGATAGCCTTGCTGGGTAGAATACCCTTGGTTGTAGGTCCTTGCTTTTTATCACGTTGAATATTTTGTGCCAATTTCTTCTGGCCTGCAAAGTTACTGTTGAGAAATGAGCTGACAATCTTATGGGAGCTCCCTTACAAGTCACTAATTGCCTTTCTCTTGCTGCTTTTAGGATTTTCTCTTTGTCTTTAACCTTTGCCATTTTAAGTATAATGTGTCTTGGTGTGGCCTGTTTGGGTTCATCTTGTTTGGGACTATCTGTGCTTCCTGGGCTTATATGTCTATTTCCTTTGCCAGGTTAGAGAAGTTTTCAGTCATTATTTCTTCAAATAGGTTCTCAATCTTTTGTTTTCTTTGTTGTCCTTCTGATACCCCTATGATGTGAATGTTGTTATGCTTTATGTTGTCCCAGAGGTCTCCTAAACTATTATTTTTCTGGATTCTTTTTTCCTTTTGTTGTTCCGGTTGGGTGTTTCCTGCTACTTTGTTATCCAAGTCACTGATTCGATCCTCTGTTTCATCTAGTCTGCCGGTTATTCCTTCTACTGTATTCTTCGTTTCAGTTATTGTATTCTTCACTTCTGACTGGTTCTTTTTTATGGTTTCTATGTCCTTTTTATGCTTGCTATCTCTCTGTTGAAGTTCCCACTAAGTTCCTTGAACATCCTGTAACCATCGTTTTGAACTCTGTCTCTAGTAGGTTGATTGCCTCCATTTTGTTTAGTTCTTTTTCTGGAGTTTTCTCCTGTTTTTCATTTGGGACATATTTCTTTGTTTCCTCATTTTGGCTGCCTCTCTGAGTTTATTTCTATGTATTAGGTAGATTTGCTATGTCTCCCAGTCTTGGCTGGGTGGCCTTATGTAGTAGGTGCCACATGGGGCCCTGGCACAGTCTTCTTGGTGACATGCTCCAGGTGCTCAGAAAGTATCCCTTGTGTGGGTTGTGTGTGCCCTCTTGTTATAGTTGAGCCTTTACGCTATTGGCACATCAGTGGGTGGGATTGACCTTCAGGCTGGTTGGCTATGAGGTTTGGCCACATCCACAGCTTATGGGCTGCTGTGCAGAGGGCTTACCACACAGAGTGGGATTCACCCCAGCGGGCTCTGATGCCTTTTGAGACTGCCCTTTGTATATGCTGCTTTTGGTCTCAAGCCAACCTCTAAGTATGTTGGTTCTGGGGCCTCTTGCAAGAGGCTCCAGTGCAGGCCCATGTCACCCACTGCCTATGATCAGCTGGGAACCATGTGGTAGGAGCTACAAATGATCCATAGTTGTTTGTTTCCTGTGCTAAACCTGGAGGCACATAGGAGAGGACACACTGCAAACCAAGGAAGGCTACTACAAGAACCAAGCCTAGGGTAGCTTGGCAAAAAGTTGGCTGCTCAGAAGAAAGTGCCTGTGGCATTGGGGGAGTTGGGCGGGGTAGGGTCCCAATGATTCAGCAGGGTGGAACAGCAGCACTCACCAGACCAATCAAATTCAGATTTGGCCATAAGTGTAGGGGGTGGGCTCAACACAGGAAAGATGGTGCCCGCCTACTGGCTGCACGGAATGAAACCCCCTCACAGGGAAAATACCAACTGTCTTCCAGCCCTCGCACTGAAGCTTCACACCTCAGTCTCTCCCCATATGCCTTCAATACCCCCCAAGTCACCATCCCTCAGCTGGAACCCAGGAAGTGTGCCTACAAGTGAGTCTGTGCACGGGCCCTTAAAGAGGACCCTTGGGTTTCCCGCAGCCTTCTGTCCCACCCGGATGGTCCAAATCCCCACTGTTTTTCACAGTCAGATGTGTGGGGCTCCTCTTTCCAGCACCAGTACTCTGGACTGGGGAGGTTGGGTGGGGGTGGGGGTGTTGGGGTTCCTCACTCCTCTGTGGGGAACCTCTGTGGCTGAGATATCCCTCCTGATTCTCAACCACCACACAGAAGTTTGGGGCCCATTTCATATCTCAGCCCTTCCTATCAGTCTCGACGTGACTTCTTTATATTTTTAGTTATAGGACTTCTGTTCCATTAGACTTCAGATGGCTCTCCAGGTTGACTGTTCTATAATTTAGTTGTAATTTCAATGTGTTCATGGAAGGACGCAGGCACAGCGTTTATCTACTCTGCATCTTGGATCTCTCCCAAAAGTTTTCAATTTTGATGAAGCTCATTTTATCTACTTTTCCTTTTGTGATTTGTGCTGTTAGTGTCATAGCTAAGAAATCATTGCTTAACCCAAGGTCATGAAGATTTACTCATGTTTTCTTTTAGAAACTTATGTTTTCCAGGCAGAACGTCCAGGACAGTCATCCCCCCTTATCCAAGGCTTTGCTTTTTGTGATTTCAGTTACCATAGTCAACTGAGGTCTAAAAACATTAAATGGAAAATTCCAGAAATAAATAATTCATAAATTTTACATTGCATACCATTCTGTAGCATGATGAAATTTCTCTGTTCTGCTTTATCCTACCCTGTCCCACCCTTGTCCCGTGTATCCAGGCTATTACACTTCCCTACCCCCTCTCCATTAGTCACTTAGCAGCCGTCTGGTTATCAGATCGACTGTCACCGTATCACAGTGTTTGTGTCAAGCCATCTTTGGTTGTTTGACATTCTAATGGCCCCAAAGCACAAGCGTCATGATCCTGGCAATTCAATATACCAAAGAGATGCCATAAAATGTATGTAGGTATAAGAAAAATACAGTATATATAGGGCTGGGTGCTATTCGTGGTTTCAGGCACCCACTGGGAGTCTTGGGGAGTATCTCCCCTTGTATAAGGGGGTGCTGCTGTGTACTCTTGAGTAGAAAGAAGTGCTGAGAGAAGACATCTTTGTCTTACTTCCGATCTCAGAGTGAGAGCGTTCAGTCTGTCACCACTGAGCATGACGTGAGCTGTGGGTTTTGTAGAGGCTCTTTATCGGGTTGAAGAAGTTCCTTTTATTCTTCATTTGTGGAGTGTGTCTCATTGTTTTTTAATTTCTATTTTTGTGCATGTTTTACAAATTACATGCATAGAGTGATTTCTATCATCTATAAATGATTGATATGCATATAAGTTCTGACAATTAAGTTTGTAAACTTATTGCAACATTGTTGCTAACCTTCTTTTTATATCAGAAGGATTGTTCGTTATGAATTTGTACCAACTGGACAAACAGTTAATCAAGTTTATTATTTGGAAGTGCTAAAAAGCCTGCATGAAAAAGTTAGATGACCTGAACTTTTCACCAAAAGTTCATGGATCTTGCATCATGACAATTCACCAGCTCACAAGGCACTGTCTTTGAGGAAGTTTTTAGCCAGTAAGCAAATAACTGTATTACTCACTCAATCTGGCCCCCAATGACTTATTTCTTTACCCAAAGATAAAGAAAATATTGAAAGGAAGACATTTTGATGACATTTAGGACATCGAGGGTAATACAATGACAGCTCTGATGGTCATTCCAGAAAGAGTTCCAAAATTGCTTTGAAAAGTGGACTAGGCGCTGGTGTTTGTGCATAGCTTCCCAAGGGAAGTACTTCGAAGGTGGCCTTAGTGATAATCAGCAATGAGGTATGTAGCCCTTTTTCTAGGATGAGTTCGCAAACATAATTGTCTGGCCTCATATGTAGAATGAGTGGCCAAAACCAGTTTCGGCAAAATCACATACAATCGAATGAAGATCACTGGGTTTAAGCATGGCATCCTCAAGGCCAAGACTGTGACTGGCCTCTACCAGAAAGGCCATTTCATGGTTGCACTCCAAACGCTGCTGACTTCTGTCCTGATGGGGAAACCAAGTGAGCATATGGCTGAATCAGCCTTAACTTCCCCCTCATTGCTGAAGGAGTCTCCATCTTTAGGTACCGAAGAGTGTAGATAAAATTCAGCTATTATGCAGCCATTCGGTTTTTATGGAAATCCCCCCAAAATAAAACACCACTCAAGGGAAGAGACCACTGAACACCGAACATGTCACTTCATTCCAGAGAAACACTCCAATCATATTCACATAAATTAAGATAAGCAAGAGAAAAAAGCTGTTTCTTCTGCATAACTTGACTAGTCAGTAGTGCACTCCAGAACCTTCTCAACAAGCAACAGGAAGTCCTGCTCTACCACCCCTAAGAGCCCTTCTGTATCGTCCTGCTTCTTGGAGATAACTCATATACCCAGGCTGGTCTGTGACACCAGAACCTGGGGCCCATGTGTGGCTGAGATGCTATTTGCCCCAAATTGCCATTTGTGGACCTTGAAAGGGCACAGGGGCAGTGGTTTGGAGAGCAATTAATAAGGTATCTAGACAGGCTTTCTGCAAGAACTCTCAGCTTCCTAAGTTACTAAGCAGAGAGTCAAGTTCAGGAGGAAGCTAGTGGGGCCGATACTGTGGCCAAAAGGGAAAGTAAAGCTCTGAATTTGAGAGCGGGCAACAGAGAGCCTGGAAATGGTCAGCATCAAGACCTTTACAGGAAACGCTGGTGTCGAGGGAGCTGGCAAGGGTGCCAGCCAGGCCTGATCAACCCCTCCCCGGGTAGACAATTGCTTTAACATTTAAAAATGTCAGGGCATTCTGTTTCCAGTTTGAAAGATTCTGACAAATGATACATTTTAATAGATTTAATTATTTAGACTCTTAAGAATCAATGGAACGAATTTAATAGCAGAGGTTTTTCTTATTATTTTATTCACACTTTCATTATTGTTAGTGCCTGGATTTCCATTTAGAAATAAATAGTCCAACAATTTTTACATCTCAACTGGCAGCAGGCACAAAATACGCGACAGCTGCCAAAAAGCTCTCTGTCATGCTGAAACGTAATATTGCACGTGTTGTTAAGCTCTTTATCTACATAGCTGCCAAGACTGCACGCGTCAGAGTGTGAACTTCGTATTGACTCAGAGCATTGCATCTGAACTTGGCGTGTCATAAATTAGCACAGCGACAAACTCCTGGAGCCCCTTTCTCAGGCGCCAGGTCTTGATAAGCAAAGTGAAATGAGGGTTTTGTGCGCCAAAGCTCTGCGGGGTGAAGTGACACAGACATAACCCAGGGGAAGGCAACAGGACCTTTCCCCCCACTTTATAAATAATACAGGAGGAGCTGGGCCTTGCTCTGGGATGCCTGGAAAATATTATGACAATAGTAGTCAGTGATGTATGGAACAATGTCTGAACTGCTCAACAGAAAGAAGCATTGAATTGAAGACTTGAACAGTGCTTTGTTTATTTAAAGCTGGCGTTTGAAGCAGAGGCCGTCATTTTATCACATCCTTACTACCGAAGGATGCAAAAGGCCCAGCTACCCACCAGTTCCCTAACACAACACTGAGTTCCAGGCCAGCGTGCTGAGCTGCTGTCGTGTCGCCTCTTCACTAGAACATCCCTTCCTGTCCCTGGCCCATTTTCCAATTTGACTGTTCGTTTTCACTGACGCATTTTGAGAGTCCTGTGTATCCTTTACATACTAGTTCTTTGTCAGGTCTGCGATTTCCAAATGTTTTTTTCTCAGCTTCTACCTTGTCTTTCATCCTCTTCAGAGGGTCTTCCACAAAGCAAAGGCTTTCAATGTTGATGAAATCTAATTCCTCAGTTTTTCCTTATATGGATTGTGCTTTTCGTGTTGAGTCTAAAAATTTTTTGCCTTGCTGTCGATCCAGAAATGTTCTATTTTTTTCTAAAAGTTTGAGTCTATAATATATTTTTGTTGATTTTTACATTAAGGTGTGAGATACACAGTGATGGGTTTTGGGGAGAGGGGTTGGTGGAGTGCTTCCAGAAGGGCAGTTGCTCCAACCCATTTGTCAGAAAGGCAACTCTTCCTGCACTGAATTGCTGTTGTTCTTTTGTCAAAGCTCAGTTGGGCATATTTGTATGGGTCTATTTCTGGGCTCTCTATTCTGTTCCACTGATCTATATGTCTGTCTTCTCACCAATACTACACAGTCTTGATCACTGCAGCTTTCTAGAAAACCTCAGTGTTGGGTAGAGTGATGCCTTCCACTTTTTATGAAATGAATGTTTTAGTTATTCTAGGACTTGTGCCTTTGCATATAAGTTTTAGGAGAAGCTTGTGTACATCTATTATATGGAAATGTTTGCTGGTGTTTTGGTAAGACCTACATTAAACTATAGGTCAGTTTCATGAGAACTGATACTTTTACAGTTTGTTTTCCATGAACATAGTATATCTCCCCATTAATTTAGCTCTTCTTTGATTTCTTTCGTCAGCTTTTGTACTTTTCACCATCCAGACTCTAACAGTGTGCTTTTACACATTGAAAATATCCTAAAGAATCAGTGACATATGGTGAAGACGATGCGACTGTGGCAGCTGGAGGGTGCATAGCCCTCACCAGGAGCTAGGCACTCTCCCAAGTGTACGCATACGTGAATTCATTGAACAAGATGAGGCAGCTTTTGGGAAGGGGTTTCCTCTTTATGACCTCCAGTACTTTTAGAAGCCCTGACTTACTTTTTAAAGCCTATCCACAAACAGACTGGAGAGGCATTATTTTCCCAATTCAAGCACTGTTGTGATGAATTCAGTCGATTCTTAACTCTTTCTCCTTGTGCCAAAGGTGGTAAATAGAGTCAAATAAAGTCTCTCTCAGCCCTGTGCCACTGGTGCCATCGTATCTACACTAGGAAAAAATGGAATGCATGAATTTTGAAATAATGGAAAGTTATATTTTTAAGTGCCAAACTTTTTTCTCTAAGTAATTTAGATAGGAATTATTAAAATGCAGTGCCTTTTCTTCTTAAAAGGAGTACACTAAGTATATTTTTCTAGATCTTCCATCATTTTGAACTCAGAAGATAAACTTCTATTACAATGGAGGGAAGCTCTCAATGGCTGTTATGATCTGTTTGACTATTTTCTATTTTTCCTTCACGAATGGTCCCAAATGATCAGGTGTTTTAAATTTCCTTGCCTGTTGTTTTATAATGCTTGTTTCTCCTTCTTCAGTATTAGCCTAGGTGATACCACTTTGTCTTTTCTCATCATTCCTCAATTTACTGATGCTCCCTAAACTAAGTAGAATAATCATTATATCACCTAAGTGAAAAACTCATGTAGTAAGCAACAAAAAAACTACGCTCAAATAGTTAATAGTTTAAAGACTTACAAAAAGGATAAAGAGACAGAGAGAAACACAGGGACAGAGACCAAGAGAAAGATGGAGAGAAAGTGAAAGCAGAATTTGAATTCAGCCTGAAGTCCACCTGGCTCTGAGGACCAGGCTTTTTTTTCTACCGTATGTTGAGATTTTTGAAAGACAAAATAGCTTCCACCAAAGGTTTTATCAAATGGGTTTGAGTTCTTCCTACCAGCAGAACGTGAGGTTTAGCACCATAATCAGGGAATCAAGTTTATGGGCCATCCTTAATGACCGCCGTGTCTCCATGGCTTCCCACCAAGCTTCAGAGACTTTCATTAAACAGGGAGCAAGGGATGATGAGACCTGCACTTTTCTCTGGTACTGAGTTATTTAGAAACATCACCGGGGGCCCATTTGTGTCTCCCGAGCCCAACGCTTGGGTTGCTCCGAGGAGGAGAGAGGATGACATGGAAACAAAGCAGGAGGAGGGTCTAGCTCTGCCTCAGGCTGTTACCCCACCGAGGAGGACAGGGAAGGAAAAGCGCATTCCCGCTCTCTTCCCCATCTCCATGTCCTCTTCCACAGTGGGAAGTTGGGTCCATGAAACATCCCTGAGCTTCTCCCTGTCCTGCTGGAGTACAGAGGCCCTGGGCTTGTGCTGTTTCCAGCCCTATGAAGGTCTTTGCAGCTGGAAATTCTCCCAAGAACAGAACATGACGTTTGTGTTTACAAGGAGGGTGCTAACATTGTAGCATCATCTTGTATCTGAGAATGGCAGGTGGTGTGCTAGTCTTAGCTCCCAATGGGACCTTTTCAAGCAGTGCGAGTTGGGGTGCAGTTTTTAAAGTAAGGACAACCCTCTAAGCTTTTTCTCAGCAGACCCCAACACAAGGAAGGGAGGATGTGGACCTGCTCCTGCAGAGTCGGGGAGGAGAGACCCACATGATCACAGTCACAAGACGGACCTATAGGCATCCAACCCAACTGACAGACCTTGATTCCAAATGACTTTTGGTATTTTGCCATGTATAATGTGCCCAAATTTGTGAGCGAAAAAATAAGGACGCACATTATACATGGGTAGTACTAATTCTGTATCTATATAAATGTTTTTAAGTCTTTTATTTATGCTTATGAGTTAAAAGTGTAACTCTAGAAATCAATAATGATATCTGTATGCAAAATAATACCCTGGAATATGATAATCAGTTCCATTGAACTTATGATGAACTTGCAACGACGACAAAGAGTTATTGGCCTTCTATGATGCTTAAATAGCGTAAATCTGTTACCGGTACATAAAATGTTTTGTACGTTGTATCTGTTCTTGTGTTTTGTAATTATGTTACATAAAATGTCTTGCACAATAACATGCTAAAAAATAAATACTAAAATTCCTTTATAATACAAAAGAACAAGTACTTAAATGTAAACAAATAAAAGCTTGAATTTAAAAATTAAAATGAAAGATTTTTTTCCCATGAAAGTTTGGGCCAAAAATGTAGGTGCACATTATACGTGGGAAAATACAGTATATTGGTTTTTAACTACAGTGCCATATGATGTACCCATCTGACAGATGGAAGTGAGAATGAAACCCGTTGTCTAGCGGACGAATATTTACATTCTTTCATGTAACCAAAGCATTTAGCAGTAAAATATGTTTTCACTGAAGAACTAATCCAATAATCCTGTGCTGTCATGAGGCTCTAATTTGGCACCAGTTCCACTCCGTTTATAGTCGCAGTGCCATACCACACATCCACACCACCTACCCTTCAAGTACCAGCTCACAGACGTGTCATCATTTGCCTGCCAGCTTTCATGTGTTCACTTTAGAGAGCTGTTGTATCATCTATCTCTTATTTTGTAGTTCACCATATATTCTTCTCCCATTATGGAAAATGAATGAATTTATAGGCTCTGCAGCCTGTCAGCAAATCCCGTTTTATCTGGAAGAATGACAGTTGTCAAGTCAACATCAAAGTGACTAGATAACTGATAGTGAACACGCCCGCCTCACAGGTGGTATTACACTGTGTGTATGATGACTAAGAGCTCTGTTATCCCTGCTCTGAGAGAAGGCACCTTACCCTCATTAAGGGGACAGTATGGGGTGAAGGGCAGCCCTTGCCTAGGCCCCTCATGAGGCCAGCTCACCCAAAATCAACAGAGCACCTGTGTGGTGTTACTGGAGAGATGCCGGGCACCAGACCTGAAGTTTGGCTCATTTATTCATTTGGACAAATCACTGCCTCTCCCTTTTAAAATTCTAATTCTCCTGGGGGCCCCACTTTGCTGTTAACATTTACTGAGACCTGCTGTGTTCGCCATAGTACATTGCTAGACACCAGGGCCTCGAGAAACACTTGTGGCCCCTGGTTGCCAGGGATAAGTGACTCAGCTTTCATGTATGGCCCTCATCTGACAGGAGGGATGGGGCAGCTGGGGACTGCTGAGTCTGAGCCAGTGACACCACACTTGCATGTGCTCAGAAGCCCGGGAGGAGGGAGCCCAGGCAGAGCTGGCAACAGCCCCGCGCCCACTGAGGGTGTAGAAACACGCCCACGCAGTGATTACATTCTAGGAGCCCATCCAAAGGGAGTAATTTGTATTGGTGAAAAGAAAAGAAAAAAGAAGAAAAGACTGTTACTGCATAGCTAGCCGTCTGACTGTATCTATACTTTGATTCCCAGAGGGACAGTGGCATCCCAGGAAATAAGCACAGTGAGCTAAAGGTTGGTGCTGTGAGTGACCACAGGACTTCTCACATGCCAGGCAAAGCAGAAACGATGATGTGCATAGTCCCCAGTGCTCTATAATAGGAAAAGCACCAGTTCTCCATTCAAAATTTGACTTTTCTCAAGTTCGGGTAGGAAAGGGATTCATGCAGCGAGCGCTTATCACCGGAGATGTCACGATCATAACTATTGTGCTTGAGACCTTGCTAATCCATCGTCACAGGCTGCATGTCTTTTGTTTTGCTTTTTGTCTTGATTATGATGGAGGGGTTTGGATGCAGAGAAATTTTAAATTTCTAAGTAGTCAATCTTTTAAATTTATGATTTGTTCTCCTGCTCTTATGCTTTGAAAGATCTTCTCCACCCCCAGAAAGTTTAATCAACGTTCGCTTTTGTTTTCTTCTGCTATTTTTATGTTTTATTCCACCCGCCTCTAATGTATTTTGAGGCGTGATCCAGAGGCAAGATTACGCTTGCTTGCCAGTCATCCTAGAAACCTGTACTGAATACTCATTTCCTTCCTGTCCCATGATGTCCTGCCCTTCCCTGGGGCCACATATTGGGCTTTGTCTGTTAGGAAGCCTGTTGTGGGGTAACAGTCCTGTCACAGGCCTGGGCTTTTTCTTGTGCTGGTTCCACATTGTCTTAGTAGCTGTTACTGTCAGGGTGTGTCAGTATCTGAGCGGCTAAGACAACCCTCTTTCTTCTTAGGTTCTAGGATTTTTTTTTTTAATGTTCTTCAGCCAGGATTTTGGAAGGAGCCGTATGGCAGACATCAGAAGTCAAGGCCACTTGCCATGTCGATAAGCTGCTGGACCTGGTCCTGTCCATTCTGCATAATTTTCTCCTAAAATAGATGCGTGTTGGAGACGGGAGGTTGCAGGGTGTGACTGAGGACACTGCTTTCCAGTGGTTAGGGTGGGGACTCTGACACAGTAACGGGGGACCACAGGCTTGCTGTTTCTCTTTCTGACAAGGACAGATTACATTTGACAACACTTTAGAATTTACAAAGGCTCCCCTAACGTGGTCTTTGTATCAACCCTGCGTTGAGCTAACAAGGACTGTCATCCCGTCTGTCCTACAGAAGAGGAAACTGAGGCTCAAACGCATCCCGAGGAATGTCGACTTCACCAGGGCAGGTGGTGCCTTCTCCTTCACTTGGCTACACCCCAGTGGCTAGAAAGGTACAGACACCAATCCGGCCCCGAAAATGATGTGCTGAGCTGTTGAATGGGCAAACGAGGCAGTAGAGGCCAAAGACCCGGGCCATCCGCTGCTCCTGTGTCCTTAGAAGGGTTTGTCTTTCTGAGATCACCTGCAGCCTAACTGTGGTCACTCCTTCCACTTGTGGGTGGCTCTTACATCCTATAGGGAACAATCAGCACTAGAATTTAACAGGAACTTCTGGAAGGTTCCAGCTGAACGAAGGTGCCAGCATGATTTGGGGGTGCCATCGCCCACCTGGGCTGATGTCCTTTCCACTGGCAGTCTCTGTGACCCACACACCTTACCTGTGGGTGGGTTTTGTTTCTGTTAGTTGTGTTCCTGTGAAACTCATATCACAATAGCACTGAGAATGGGAGTGCAGTTTACTTTGTCTAAAAAATTGTAGTCTATCCTGCATGGCCATCCATGGCCCAGCCATTCGGATGGGGTGGGGCCCTCTGTGGATTGGGGTCAGTGGGAACCCCCACACGCACACCAGGCACAGGGATGAGACCGCTGACCAAGGTGTGGCTTGGGCCGAGGAGGGGTCAGGGATAGTGTTTCCCAGGGCAGGATGAGAATTGAGGGGAGGCAGCTGAGGATGCCGCCCACCCCAGAGGCTACCTGACCCTCTCCCAGGCACCCAGTTCTGCCTGCACCCCACTGGGCTCTGGCAGGATGCAGGTCTTTAAGCCCTTGTGTGCCCTCGGCCCCCAGGGGACACAGGAGGGGCAAATGGGAACAGCTAGGACACTTTGGGATTCAACTCCCCAAGGATACCAAACCCAAACCCGAAGATGGTGCCCACCAAAAGGACATCTTCTGAAAGCTAAACGCATTCACCCAAGAAGTCCTCCAGAGCTGTTAAACCCCAGTCATATTTACTCAGATCTTTGAAAATTATCGTTCTCTGGAAATAATTAAGTTGCGTGACATCTCTACTGTCCTGGAAAATTCTAGGCAGTGAGATCACCTGAGCAGCCAAACAGACAGCTCAGGGCTGTACGAGCTGAAGTACCAATTAGTAAGGTCCCAGAGCCCCCTCTCTCCCTGCACCAAGTAGGGGTGTGCCACTGTTGTTTTATTTTATTTTATTTTTTTCTCAGCTGAGCCACCCTGCCACCTGTTGGCAGCTCAGCAGCAGCTCAGCTCAGGCCAGACTCGAACTGCTGTTGCTCAGAGCTCAAACCTTTGAGTGAGCTCTTAACCAACTGAGCCACTCAGCCAGCCCCTCCACCATTGGTTTTTAAATTATGGATGCCTGACTCCTGTCGACGAAAAATATCCAGCCTAAGAGAAAATGTATAAGAGCTTTTTTGAGCCAAACTGAAGACAATTGCCGGGAAGCAAAATCTCAACAGATTGAGAAAATGCTCCAGAAAATGGCCATTTTGCAACTTATTTTATACATTAGAATCAATGGAGGAAGGTTACATGAAATCCATTGGTTGTAGTTTAAGGGGGTGGGAGAAAGCAAAGCAGGGAAATCTCTGGGGTTGGATAAAAAGTAAAATGGAGAGACACACACTTATTTTACATTGATGGGTACAGCATAATTAATAGCATTTTACAGCACATAGAGATAGTATTTGGGGAACAAGATAACAATGAGGGATTTTGTAGATTCCTGCTCTGGTGTGGTGGGTTGTGTCCCCTGAGGGCTCCGGAAAAAGAGATTCCTCTGATATTGTAAGGGTCTGTTATCTTAGATGCAAAAAGACGACAGACAGGCTTAAGGTAAAGATTGACCTTTGTCAAGGAAGCTACGGGCCAAGGATGTGACTTCCTGCCATGGCCCATCTTTGTTAGGAATTTTTATGTTCATGCCATCCTCTGTGGTTATTTTCAGTCGCTTGAGCTTGTCAGGTTTAACATGTGGCACCTTTTCCGTCCATACTCCGTTGTCCTTTTTCCCAATAAAGCAGCAAAATAAGATGCCCGTGCAAGGGGGAAACATGACAGCCCCAAAACAGGCTGAAGTAGAAAGTACAGCGGGGGCAGGCAGTCAGCAAAACACGCTGAGAGGAAGCACCCGCTCCGCGGACTTTCTAAAAATGGAATTATTTGATTTTGCCACGGCAGTGCACATGAAAATGACTTTCCTTCCAGCCCGAGCAGTGGCAGCGCAGAAGGAAATGGACCAGATCGGCACTGGGGGCTTAACAGGAGAAAAATGGCCAGGCTGCATTTTGCACGCACGCACGCGCACACACACACATGCACGCACAAACATGCCGACACCTGCAGCCTGTGCTTCAGGACAGGGAGCTGCGTTTGCAGCAAAACGAGGGGAAATCAATCACCTTGCTATTTGTTCTCTGGGCTGAATGCAATGGAAATCTAGTTTTAGCCAGACGCTGTTTTCATTCATGCAAAATGGAGACTTTCAGGCTCTGTCCCTTTCTCTTGGCCCCAGCCACCGCGCCTGGGGGAGAAGAACAAAAAAAAGCGCGAACTGTTTGTCATTTAATAAAAGCAGCCCTCTGCTTCTTGAATACAAAGGGTGTAGAAGTCTTGTCATTTTTTAAACAATCCTGTTTGGGGCAGGAGGACAATCCATAGCTCTCAGAGTGGTGGGGTCATTTCAAACCCGTCTGCAAACAGGAGCACAGCCCAGGATGTGTTTCCGGGCCTGACTCCGGTGCACGCGGCGCCTGACAGCTGGAGCGTTCCTCGCACAAGCTCAGCGGTGCCGGTTGCTTGCCTCGGCGAGGGGATTGAGGGCTGCAGCTGCGTTGGGTCCCTCCGCCCACAAGCAGGGGGGGCTCTGGGGCTCCAGGGTGCTCCCGCCTCCGGAAGGGACCGAAGGGGCTTTGGGACTGACTCAAAAGTGGTAATGGATTCACTCTGGAAATAATGGCGAGTGGCAGCAGTTCCGCTTTTCAATCTAAGCAAGAATGAAATTAAAGACTGTAAAGTTCATACCCACTTTTAAAAAATTAAACTTTTAACATTAATTGCTCCTGAACATTTGTGAGTGCCCAGAAATCCTGACATAAAAGCTTTAATTTCTATGCAAAGCAGATAGGATGATTGAGTTATAATTAAAATGGTAATTATACCCTTAATGCTCCATATTTGACTTTTTAAAAAAAAATGTTATGCTCCAAGAAAAGCTATTTAAAGATCAGAGGAATATGTTTGAAAATGAATGTATTCAAGACATTTTAAATCTTTTAAAATCCAGTTATTGATTTTTACATGCTTTCAAGTGTAGTCTAAAACATTTTCTTCATTTATTTTGGTCGATGGAAATAATAAAAAATCATTGGGACGTGAAAAGCTTAAACGAAGGCAATATTCTGGAGGCTGATATTTAATGTGATAAATATTTGAGATGGGGGGGGGCAGGGGAAGCCTGACCAGGGGTGGCTCTGAGCCCCACCGACCACAGTGGGCGGCAGGGAGGAGCCCGTTTGGGGAAGCCACCTTGGGTGACCCCCTCTCTGGCTCCCGAGGTGTCACTCTGTGCTTGAAGGCTGCAAATATGACATTTCCTTTGATCCTTCATCGACTGTTTAGAATTTAAAAAGAACACCTAAAGCTATAAATCAAATGTCAGGGGCGGAAATCTAGTGGCACCACGTCAATATTTCCTGATGTGCGGCTGGCCAAGGGCCTCAGACATGCCAGCTCCACTGACAATGGCTCTCAGGGTGCCTTGTGATCACTCAGCCAATGCCTTGGGCATCGAGCAGCAATGAACCTGAAGATCTCAGAAACCGCGCTCTGGCCGGCTTGGTGGGACAGAGGCCTGTAGACCTCCACGTCCCTTCCTGTGCTGCGGCCAGCGGCAGTGCACAAACGCCACTGCAGAGCTTCCCACTGGAGAGTGCCGTGCAGACAGTGTGGGACTCAGATATTTACACCAGGTGGCCTTTCTTGGGAGGGTGATCATGACCATGATGGTGGACAAGGAGAGCCAGGCTGTTTGAAGGGCCTGTCGTCCCCAGGTCCCTTTAATCTTTCTTAAGTGGACACTTCTTTCTCCTCTTTTCATGGAGAGGAGGAGGAAATCTCTAGGAAATCCTGTGCCCAGAGCAGAATATGCTGGAGCAAGAAAGGCTCCAGAGGTGTGCTTGGAGCCCACCACTGAGTCACAGTCCACTCAGGTAGGTGGTCTGGTTTCTCTTTTTGAGAACCTCTGAAACTTTCAAATACCTGGAATTTCCATGCTTCTGTTTTTGCTGATTGTTGATGGAAATGCCTTCTGGGGAGGCCTTACCTCCCCAGGAGGAGCAGACTGTCCCCGCACCTGGGGACCTCAGGTCAGATGGGGTGCAGTACACGCTCTGCCCATCTGGGTTGGTGTTTGTAGCCATGTGGGGAAGCCCCGAGGAGGGGCAGGTGATTGGCTGACGAAGGGTGGGAGATAAGGAAGCCAGCAGCAGGAAGGAGGGTTGGCCATGCAGCTGGGTTGAGACGTGACACCCTTGCCCACCAGGTTGCAAGAAGAGGAAAGACAAAACTTGGGGTGGATGCTGGGGGTGAGAGGAGATGCTTGGGTTCAACCCATTTGGGAGGACTACCTCCCCGGCCTCCTGAAAGAAATGCGCACAGCGGGGCCAGCGGTGGCCTCCAATTTGGGTGACAGAGCTGGCTGTGGGCAGGGAGGGCCAGCCACATCCTGTCCTGGGAGAGGTCATTGCTGAAGAGAGCATCAAAGACAGCTGGCTGCTTCTTCTTTGCTAAGGAGAACTTTGATTTACTGGCCAGGGAACACGCTTGCATCTGGGAATCACACATCTGGTGTGATTTTTATAATGACCGTGACTGTACCTAAACAAGCCAGGACCTGGAGCACCAGGTTTATGAATGGCCAGACACGAACAAGGGACTCCAAGTCACCAGCCCCTGAGTTCTCCCCTCATCACACTCCTGGGGCTTCAGACTGTCTTTCCTTCCTTTGTCCTGAGCTGGATCTAGAACCTTCCCCCAGAACATGTCAAATAAGCATGGATTTCTAGAATATCTCCTGATGGCCAGGCACACGCATTGCCAGTTGTCTGGAGGCCTGTGCGGGAGCACAGCCATGAGCATGTGGAGTACAGGAAAGTCCAATGACAAGCATGTTTGGGGGAAAGCTTGACGGGACACAAGTGGGGCCCGCAGCTACCCAGAGCCTCTGCTCCTTCTCTTTGCTTTTCTTTTTTCTGTTGACTCAAACTGAGACGGCCCCACTGCTGGGAAAGATTATGGCTTCACCACCTAGCAGGCACCCTCGTCACCACTGTGGAAGCACACGTAAGGGGGACGTGTGTGAGAGTCGCCGAGCAGTTACTGTTCTGCACCAGGGTGTGTGGTGACAGGAGCCCAGATGGCCCTAGTGGATGTCCCCACACCACACAGATTGAAGTCAGGCAGAAACAGACTCTGACCTCCACTTCAGTGAGGAACTCAGAGAAAATGCAGAGAAAAACTGTGCTGGTGACTTCATGGGTGTGCGCATGTCCATCGCATGCCTTTCTGGGAGCTGTTTGTGTACAAGAATCCCACCTCAGTAGAGGAAAACAAGAGAAGAACTGAGACGATGCCTAAGGGTGCTGGGCCTCAGCCACGTGACTCTGGCCAGTCACTTGCCCTCCATGGGGAAGCAGCAGGCCTGCCTCAACGGGTTGTTGTGAGAACTAAATGGGACAGTTGCGTGTAAAGTGCTGCATAACATAATAAGCAGTCGACTGACCTTAGCGCCTTTCTTGAGACTGCAGAAATGGGAACCGGGAGACATCCCAGAGATAGGGAATTGCAGCTGAGCTTTGAGATCTGATCAGGATGGAAACAGAAACGTGAAGAAGTTAAGAGAAACTGCACAGTGTGACGTAGACCTGTGGTGGCCTTTCTGGGGTGGTCCCAGACCCTCTGGAGGTGACAGTAGCTAGTGCCTTTCATGGGGGCTGGGGCCTTGGCACCTGTAGAAGTTTCCAGCAAGTGCAGAAACTGGAACACAGACCTCACAGCCTGGCGGAAGCTGCGTCACCCCTGCATTCAGGGCCAGTGCTGCGTCACACAGCACTCGGGGACAGCTCAGGGTGGGGGGACAGAGAGTAGGGATTACTCATCAGCAGGGAGCGGCGCCTGGCAGCCAGGAGCAGGCAAATGGCAAAGTTGTTTTTCTGTTCCATTTCACCTCCAAGTTGAATTATTGATTTTAATACCTATTTTCACATGCGTTTATTTGAGCGACAGGTGCTCCTCAGGTAGAACCTGGGAAGGGGAAATGAGATTGTGGTAATTAAGTGTCCCACCGAGGCCACCCGGCGGGGATTAGGCTGTTCAGTGGAGTGAGCACAGACACTCTCAGGGGCTTAGGACACCGACTCAATCATTTCTTCCCGTTACTTAAATTACACTTCAGTTCTCAGGAAGGCTTAGGACATGGCCCATTGGTTCCAGAAAGAAGCTAATTTAACTACGCCTCCATCATTTCACTGTGGGGATGGTGGCTGGGGCATCCTCGACAGCTGTTCTTGGAGACGGGGTCCCAAGGGCCGGGAAGGGGCCATGGGCCAGGACGGGCCAGCTTGGAGGGAGAGGAGGACAGCAATCCTGATCCCTTTTCTCACTTGAGCTACTGACCTGACTGGTGGTCTGTCCACCAGTGGTAGCACAAGCCTTCATGACAAGTCCCATTCCTATTCCTCCATATTCAGATGCTCCAGCTGGTCTGTACAGAAACACAGCTGCCCCAGGCTGAAAGGACATTGGTGGCTGTGACTCAGTCATTCCCACGGGACGTCTGCCACCAACAATGCACCCAGGATGGATCTAAGCCAATTCCATACAGGCTCCGGGGCCTGGAAGATGCACCATTCAATCTGACTCCCACACATTGGTGCCACAGAGGCACACTGCACGGCAGCTCGGGCCTGAGTCCCACAGCCCATCGGCCCCAGGCCTGCAGCCCATGCAAATCTTCGTGGCACCTCTGCCTTTTTCAGTACAGTTCTGTTTTCTAGACAGAGCAGCGGGCACAGACAGCAAACATGTTTCCTTTGGTGCTGCAAACGTGTCACCAGTCCTTTGCGTTTACACTCAGTGTGGTGTGTGCACTGAAGGTGCAGGTGCTCACAGGTGGGGAACCCTCCTTATAAGACCAAGACTCCAGGCCTGGTTCTCTTTCTTTTTCTAAAAGATGCCCCTCTTAGTTTGTTGACCTGCTTTCAATGAGCAGCTAATGGATACTGTCCTTGGTAAGTGCATCTCCACAGCACACGTATAACCAAGACAAGACACCTCAGGGACCTTCCCATTCCTGCCACGAGGGCCTCAGGTCTAGGTGGCACCTACGCCCATGCCTTGTGTCTCCCCCAAAAGCCAATTCAACGTGGACACCAGTAGTCAAAGCGATGCCATCAGCCACAGCACAAATGCCAGTGCTGGCACTAGGGCACCTGCACTGGATCAACTGGGTGGATGCCAGCACCCGGGTGGTGTCCACTATTCCACATGCTCTCCACACTCAGATTGGCTAGTGCCTGCTCTCTGTGGAGACTGAGATGTCACTGGTGAGAACATTTGCTCCAGACCTACAACACAGGCGAAGGCGGGTGTGAGCTCCGATCTTCTGGTTAACCCACAATTGTGCTCTCTGCCCAGCTCTGCTCCTGCCTCCGAACGGGACTGCTGTGTTTGTCTTACTTTTCATTCGCTCATAGCCAAGTCTGGATTGTTGATGGACCAGTGTAGATATCACTTGAGTCACTGAAATCCACATTTACTCCAAGCACTCATTTTAGCTATTAGGTTGGAATATATGCAATTGTCATCCTTGTAAGTCAAAATATGGCCAATTTCATATAGTTCAACTTAATAGTAAATAAATCCAACCTTTAACTTCAGTTTTTTAAAATCCAAGTGACTCAGGTATTTATTGTCTTTGTAACCCAATCTCCTCCAGGGAAAGGGAGATTTGGGGGGAAGAAGCACATGGAAGGGGTCTGGGTGAGCACCCCACAATGCTGGGGTGCTGGCTTCACAGTGGGACCCTTCCTCTCATCTCTGTCCTCTCCCTCCCACTTACCTCCATCCCAGCCACAAGGCCACACACCCAGGGCTTCCAGGATCCTAGTCCTGATTGAGCCAGAGGAACCCTGCCCATCTCCTGCCCAAGACAGTGCCTGGCATACAGTGGGTGCTCAGTAACCCCCACCCATTAGATTAGTAAATGAATTCAGTAGTGGGTCTTTTTGCCCCTGTAACCCTGAGGGTCGGAAGGGGAAGTAGACAACACCCAACTGGGTCTGTTCCTCTTGAGTCCATAAACAGCACACATGGGCGTGTTTGTCACTATGCCTGGTAACAAAACCATGTCCTATCTTTATTTGTACCCCATACCTGGCCTACCACTTGGTCCAAAATAGGCCCCCAATCAACATTTCTGAATGAATGAATGAAGCAGGAAAGCAGCAGGAAATTATAGAGGGTTCACTGAATCAAGGACTGACAACCAGGTTAGAATAGAATGAAGGGTAGAAGGTAATCAAGGGAACACACTGAACTGAGAACAGAAACAGAAGGATGGAAATTAAACACAGTTCCAGAGGACAGGAGAAATTGAAGCCGGAAATTCCAGGCGGAACGATGCCTCTAAAATCAGACTGGCAGGACCAAGCTATTATCCATGGGAGAAGCTGAGGGAAGCTGAGAAGTTGCCTGAATCACAGCCTGAGATGAGGAACATTTGGGTGGTACCCAGGAAGGGAGCAGAATCCTCCCACAAACCCCCCTCCATGCCCGGTCACAATCCAGGAAGACCTCCACGACATGGCCTGCGTAGAGGCTGGGCCAAGCCCTGCATGGTGAGGCAGGTGCTCAGGGGAAAAGTGAGAAAGTGTGGTTTTCCTGATATCCTGTTGTAATGGCGGTCACTGGTCCTGGTCCATTTCCCTACTTCTCAACTTTTAAATCTAAGCCAGAAACAAACAAAAGAGCATTACTACTAATTGCAGCTAATTGTGCCACTGAACTCCCCACCATGACCACCCACAAGACAAGACTTGCAGAACCCCTGTCCTGGCAACAGCCCCGATCCTCTCAACATGCCCTGTGCGTGGCAGGGGTCATGCCACACATACCCAGCTGAAAAGTGTTTGTGATGACCAAGGCTGTACAGAGGTAGGTGGTCTGCAAGCAAAGATAAGATTGACTCATCAAGGACCCAGCTGGGATCCATGGCACAGCATTTTGACAATCACACCATTTTTTCTTAATCGTGTTCACTGCTCAATACCCTCAAAATGACAGTCAACGTTTATTGATCACCTCTGGGTACAAAGGCCTTCCTAGAGGCAACCTCAGATACGTCCCAAAACATGATTCCCACAAGTGCAAATTCCTACAGTCCTCTAAAATATTACAGTGTACTGAGAGTGGGGAGTGAGGGGGTATGATTTAGTCTGAATACCCACATTTAGTGAAAGAACCTAATTTTATAGAAGAATTATTGCCTGTTTTGTTTTTCCCACAGGAAATCTCAGTCATGGGTCTGATAGACTTTGATCCTTGCCAAAATCAACTTATAAGAAACCACATCTATTTATCCTAGAAAACCACTCTTATAACTTTGTGCAGCTGAGAAAATAAAATACTAGTGACGTGTATTCATCCCATGATCTCTATCCTGTTCTTTCAAATGAAAAATAGAAAGAGGTGATCTGTGGTTAGAGAGTTCCCCAATCTGCTAATCACCCACAAAAGTAAACTGTACGATCAAAACTTAGTTACCTGGAAATGCAAATTAAAAAGAGACACCACCGCTTACCTGTTAGAACAGCTCCAATCCAGTACACAGATGACACCACGTGCTGGAGGACGTGGAGCAGCAGGAACCCCAGTCACTGTGGGGGACGCAGGTGGTGCGGGCACTCTGGGAGACAGTTTGGGGGTTTCTTACAAAAGTAAACACACTCTCACCATACGATCCAGCAATTTCACTCCTTGGTATTTACTCAGAGGAATAGAAAATTTGTCTACACAAAACCTGCACACGGATTTATAGCAATTTTATTCCTAATCGCCAAAACCTGGAAGCAGCCAAGCTGCCTTTCAGCAGGTGATGGATAATAAACTGTGTCCATCCAGACAGTGGGATATTACTCAGCACTAATAATAAATGAGCCATCAAGTAATGAAAAGACATGGGGGAACCTTAAATGCATGTGACTAAGTGACAAAAGCCAATCTGAAAGGCTGTATGCTGTGCAATTCCAGCTCTATGACATTCTGGAAAAGGCACAGCTCCGGGGACAGGAAAAGATCAGAGGTTTCCAGGGGTTGAAGGGGAGATGAACAGGGGGAGCACAGAGGGTTTTCAGGGCAGTGAAACTTCTCTGTGTGACACGAGAATGGTGAGTATGTGTCATTAGACATTTGTACACACCCACAGAGTGGGCAACACCAAGAGTGACCCTAATGTCAGCTATAGACTCTGGGTGATGGTGACGTGTCTGTGTAGGTTCATCAATTGTAACAAATGTCCCATCTGTGGATGATGTTGATAACAGAGGACTGTGCATGGGGGGGGGGCGGGGGGTTATGGGAAATCTCTGTACTTTCCCCATAATTTTGCTGTAAATCTAAAACTGCTCTGAAAATTAAACTCTCTTTTTAAAATGAGTTACCTAACAGATGACACCAGAGCTGTCAGCACAGAATTCAGCGACAGAAAATGAACCACAGGACATTTTGTAATGATTTCTTGGAGTTATGCGATAGTCACTCTCGAGTCTAATTAGTCGCTCTGGTATTTAATCAGCCAAAGTAACGAGCCTGGGAGAGAGGGAAAGGGAAGCGTCGGGAAGAGGAAGGTGTGCCTGTGTCTGCGTGAGGCTGGCATCTGCGTTTTATGCCAGACCTCGGTGTTCTATATCCTGGTGGCCTTTGTCCTAATAACATGAAGCCCTTTTTCTCATCAGGTGGGTGCCAGTCTCCACCTGGTTACCTCTAAGCCCATTTGGGAAACCACATCGCCCTCTGTTGGTGGTAGCCAGGGCTAACAACTTTGGCTTGGCCATTTCATTTTGTTGATTTGTATAAACATTCAGCAGTTAAGTACCTCCTGTCTTAGATGCCTAAGGCGATTAGATAAATAGCGCTGTCTTTTGTCTTGTATCTCTTTTTCTTTTCTCAATCACAGTTGGTGTTCAGTATTATATTAGTTTCAGGGGTACAGCGGAGAGCTGAGACATTTTGTCATATATCTTGAAGTTCCGTGCAGAGTCTGTGAGTCCATGGGCCTTGTGACCTTGGTGTGGTGATGCTGTCATCGGGTGGAAGGGAAGGCCGGAGGACGCACCTGTGACACCACACTCTTACCCTGAGACATGGGCTTTCCATTAAGTATGGCCATGTCCCCCCACCCCAGGACGGGCTTTGACTGTCCATGTGGACACACACTGGCCTGGGAGTGGGGTGGGCAATGGTGGCAGGTCATCTCCATGGACCCTGACACCATGAGCATGGAGACCCTTGACGAGAAGGAGACCTCACCTGTGTCATCGCTCTGCCTTCTACTCAACCTGTTTGCCTAATTTTCTCTCCTTTGACATAATGTCCCCATCAAAGTGGACAAGCAAAGCACTACACAGGCTTTGTAAATGAGAAAGAAAAAGGGTAGATTGTTGTCCAAAGCCACCGAGACTGTGCCTGGCAGAGCTTATGCAAATCCATGCTTTTGTTTCAAACCCAAAAGCTTTTTCTGCAGAAAAAAAAAAATTATTAAGGCACCAGGAATTTGAAAATGAAGTCAACACAATTGCTGCCCTCAGGGAGGCACCTAAAGTAGCATTTTGAATAAGTATTTGGTAAATGTTTATTGAATGAATGAACAAACTGCACTGTAACATGTGGAAAGCTAGCTTTTAAGTATCACAGGAACAGCTGAGGGGAATTAATTCATGGAGGAGGTGGCATCTGTCTGAGCAGAGTCTTCGGGGAGGTGACACCTGAGTCCTGGGAGGAGAGACTGAGGGGCCCAGGCACAAGCGGCACTGAGGCACACAGTGGCAAAGGCAGGGCACAGAGGCACCAGAGCACAATTGGATGGCAGGGTCTCCCGTGAGGGTCCGGAGGAACAGGACCTGCAGGACCTGCCAGGGGCAGGGCTGAGCCATTGAACAAGATGGAAGGGACAACAGGAAGCAGAAACGAAGTGCTCGCATCACGGTGGCCACACTTAGCACCTCTCGGTGATCAAACCCTCCACACTTGCAGCATGTGGGGGTGGGCCTCTCCCCATTTTAACAGACCAACTTCTGCCCATCTGTCAGGTTTTTGCTTCATGTTGTTTAGTCTGGGGTCTCTTCCTGATCCCCCACATGGCCAGGTCCCTTCCTGAATGTCTTCCTGGGAATGCACGCCTTTCCTTCTTGGCATTGAGCACATTTGCAAGTACATCTCTCCAGCTGGCTTGGCTGCAGCCCCTGAGGAAGGTCAGAACCTGTCATTCAGTCAACAGCAGTGTTGAAAGGAGAGGCTGGAGCTGCAGTGACAGGTGGCACCAGAGACCCTTTCTGAGACCCGCATTGGGGTTCGCTGTCCACGGTCCTGCTTCTTCCAAGGGCGGCCCTTCTGTTTCTCAGTTGGGCTGCTCTGTGGCAGTTTGGGGATGTCTCTCTGGGCTCCCTCGCCCGTATTTTGCACAAACAAGCCACAGTACCTTCTCTGAAGTCATCAACCGTCTCAGACAGACGCTGTAAACGTGACAGACAGTAAACCCTACTGTCAGCTGGAAAGAAATGCTGAGCTCTGGACGTGGCGCCCAGGGTCACCCAGAGATCAAGGACCCCACAGCCTTGACCCTTAGATCACTGCCTCATCAAATACTTCCTCTGGCAAAAAGTCACAGCTGGTGGTTCCCACATGCCATGTGGCAAAGCCATGGTGAGGGACTTCACTTGTCATCGTAGATCGGTGTTGCTTGTTTCATGGCCGTCTGTCTGCCCCGTTGCATGTCAGCCCCCACAAGGAAAGTCACTGCTTGCTGTGTTTGGGCCTAGCACTGTGTGGAGTACACAGTAGGCACTCAATACGCATTCGTTGAATGCATAAAGAAGTGAATGATCCATGTGCTGCAATCTCCGATGTGAGGGGAGAGGTCCACACCCTAGAGGAAGGTGGCCCAGGGAGTGCATCCTGGCTGCCCACCACCATGCATCTGTGTCCGTTTCTAAATGTGGTGAAAATGTGCCAACCTCACGGCCCTGGACACAGCAGGGATCCCGCATAGCAGAGAGAAAAGTCGTGTTTGTTTGAGTACTGTCTTCCCAGGGTTGCCATGATAATTACCTCAAACGGCGTGCCTGACACAACAGAAACTTATCCTCTTGCTGCTCTGGAGGCCACACCTGAAATCCAGGTGTCAGCAGGTGGGACCCCTCTGCAGCCCTGAGGAGGGTATGTTCCAGGACCCCGTCCAGCTTCTGGCGCTGCCAGCAGTGCCTGTCTCGGCTTGTAGATGCCTTGCTTCCATCGCTACATCTGTTGTCAACATGTGTGAAGCTCCCTCATGTGTGTATGTCTGTAAAAGTTTCCGGGCAGATTAGAAAGAAGGTATAGCCACCAGGTAGAGGTGGCACGCACAAGGATTATTTGGGTTTGGACAGATCTGCAGGCTGGGGAGGCCCCTGAGTGAGAGGGGGCATGGACAGGGAGTTCTGTGTCAAGGCGAGGTCACTCAGCAGTCTGGTGGGCGTCCCTGGGTCAGAGAGTGCCAAAGGACCTCCCTTATCAATGGTAAACAGCTGTCGGTAAGGCTTTGTGAGGCATGCAGAGCAAGCTATCTTTAAATGGCTAGAAACCTGCTTGTGGGGGCTATTTTTAAGTGACTGAATGTATGACATTCTGAGTTGGGCACAGGAAGCCCTCTGAACGGGCTTCCGCCGGCAGTGAAGAAATAAGCTGTCCAGGGGCCAGCACGCACAGGCCGTTTCTGCTCGTTATGACGCAGTGTGCAGACAGCCCTCTCTTCTCTTATGAACACAGTCACTGGGTGCAGGGCTCACCTGAAACGCAGGAGGATTTGGTCTCTAGACCCTATTTTCAATAGGTAGCATTCTGAGGTTCCGGGTGGACAGGAAATGGGGGGACACGACTGGTCCCAGGACACCTTATTGATGTGGGTGTTTGTGCAGGAGGAAAAGAAACACAACCACAGTAGATACAGAAACAAGCAGAAGTTGTGGAGAGGCTGACGGTGAAGACGGGCGTCCGCTGGCGAGGACAGGACACCGCCCATCAGCAGGGCCTGCCTGAGACAGGAGAAGGTCTCCCTGATGAAAGAAGGAAGAGGCAGCTCTGGAGGGGGTTAAAACACACCCATCAGTAAAGTGCTTCTCAATGAAGGCGGCGGACAGGCCCATCGCTGCGAGGACAGCCCCCAGGCCGGGCACACTGGGAGAAAGGGCATCTAGAGCAGGTGTCTCGGGAAACCCAGCGGGCCTTAGGTCAGGGCGGGGTCAGGATCAGAAAAGCTCATCTAATGCCAGCATTTCCTTTTAGAAGTAACAAAGCTGAGGCCCAAAAACCCTAGGTGACCTGCAAAGCCAGACCCAGAGGATGATTCTCGATTGATGTGAGGGGGTGGCTGGCAGGAGAGGCCCTGGGTGGAAAGGGGCCACACCTTCTGGGGCCAGGACTTGTCCAGTTCTGCTGCTGTCCAGCTTGAAGTAGAGGTGATCGGGCTGCCTGCTCTCCACTGGTAAATGTTGTGGCTGGAGGCCACTCTGAGCAGAGAACCGCAGCGCCCTCGTGACAGCTGTGTGGACCACCCCCCACTTGCTCTTATCCCTGCCGCTCTCACCTTTGCCTGCCCAACCTCCATGCCCATGGCCCTAGCGCTCTGCTCCTCAGAACACCACGCCCCCACCACCAGCTCTGCCTCTCAGTTCTCCCCTCATCAGGGATCTCAATCGGGGACTGTGGGGAAGGCATCAGATATACCGAGCCTTGTAAGTCATTCCCTCTGACAATGATGTGGCAAGAAGGTTGAGACCAGTGAGGATCTCCGACAAAACACAACCAGCCAGCCACAAAGGAGGGAAGTATTTAGCTCAGCCTTCCAAGAGCCGTGCATTGTTCCACGTGGGCTCTGTATAGACTCAACCTGTTGAGACAGATGAGCTCACAAGTCGATAACTGTTTGCTTGCTCCTCCCCCTCTGTGGAAATTTTACTCGTACACTGTCTCATGCACGATGCTACTCTTATGCATGACCTTGTAAGGCCAGTGGGGCTCAGGGCCCTGACATTGACCTGAGCGCTGCACTGCACTCTGCATGTCTGCCATCTCCATGACGAGAGCGCGTCTGGGTTAGCTGCACAGCCAGGAGAATGAGGCACGTGCGAGCAGCCGTGAATTAACAGAGCTGTGAAGAAGCCGCAGTTCTCCCATATTACATGATACTAGAGAAGATTTCTCTGAAGAATACTGTGAAATAACAAATGAAAGAAAACCACTTATGTTTATTCTACAGTTTAGATTTAGGTAACTCTAAAAACCAAAAATTCTTAATGAGCCTCTCCATATACTCGGCTCTTTCTTATCTCTAAATACAGCAGGGTTTTAGAGAAAGAGCCAATCCAATCAACGGATAAACAAACACAGGCTCAGTGCAAGTCACGTTCTGGATAGTGTTGTCCATGGAACCTGTCATCTGGCCTGTTCCATGTCGCATCAGAGATTTCTGACATTGTCCCCATTTTTTTATAATGAAACTGTGGTCTCTACCTTCCTGTTACCTAAATGGCTTTAAAAGGTCAACAAGTACACATCAATTCATTTCAGCACATTTCTGACTGGTGTACAAGTGACATAGAAACCCACACATCTGTAGCACACTTGAAGGTCATTTTTTGTTTTTTTGCTCTTCTGACTTTCCCTGCTCCCATGTCACCTTCATACTCCCAGTCCCCATCAATCAGCCAGCCCACAGGTATGTCACCATGTCGAGCTGTGTACTAAATGTTACTGCGTGATCCCAGACAGACTTTGTGCTGGTTGTCCAAGGACACTGAAGCGTCAACAGCTGAAACGAGATGAACACACATAATGAAGACATTCAGAGTGTTCTCACAGCGAGAGAACGTACGCTTCCCAGCATGAGCGGCTATTTACTGCCATGCAGTGACGCTCTACTCTGGCCGCACACAGAGTTCCTCTTTGAACAGCCATGCCCTGGCCTCTCCGCCAGACACCTGGTTACAGTTGGTCTAGGTCAGTACCCCAGCACGGGATGTTTGTAGACCTCCCCAGGAGAATGTAATATGCAGGTGGGGCTGAGGACCCCACACACACACTTCATGCTCTGGTGCAGACACTGGTCGGAATTGGGTGGGGCCCATTAGGGGCAGCTGTCGGCTGAGGTGAACTTGAGTACATGAAGGATATGGTTTGACTGGAACCCCACCAAAAGTGTGATAATGAGTGAGTGAAAGAAAGGCAAGCTTCATCCCATGGTTACCAACCACCTCTGGATAGGGGATGTGACACCGATAGAAAAGCAAGGGGCAGCTAGAGGAAGAACTCATGGGGAAAAGCCTCAGTTTCCCCAGCTATAACATAGAATGTCCGTCCTACACGCGCACATCTCCAGAAAGCCCAAGGCCCGTCAGCTATGTTTGCAAATGATTCCATCCTCCATCGCAGCTTGTGCTGGCTGTGGCTGGCAAAGGAATCGCAAAGCATGATTACCCATTCTGGAAACAAGTAAGAAATGACCAGAGACGTCACTCCTGCTAGCTCTTGTTGCCGTCTTGACTTTTCCTAGGCCCCTGTTCTTACATACACAGCTAGTAACAAATTTCAGTACATCAGGAATGAAATGTCCTAGGAGAGATGCTGCTTGGAGACACACAGCAGCACACTTAACTGATCATATCAGCAATAGTTCATCTTCAGCGGTGGGGAAGTTACATTTTTTCTTATCTCGAATAATCCATTTTTGTTCCATGTGCAGCTGACTTTCAGCATGTCCCTCACCTCACTGCCTGCCCCACCTGGTAAAATTCCCATCTGCATGCGGTGGTCTTTGGAGCGTATTTTAAGATCTTTTTCTTCGCTTGCTCGTCCCTTCCCAGACCACCACCAGTCCCTCCTGCCCCCAGCCCTACCCAAACCACAGATGCTGTCTTTTGTTTTGCATTTGTGTTGCGAGAAAGACATTGCCCTGCTGACACTCCACGAAGCGCCATGAGTGCAGTCTGTCACACAGGCTGCACAGCCATCTGGACTTCCTGCTGAAAAGGTTGGACATGGTTTTAGGCAAGATTTTTATCAGATCTGAGAGGGAAAAAAACAGTCTTGAATGCATTACCATCTTCCAATGTTGATGTCAGATTTTTTTTTCCCTTGTCAGTTGCAAAACAAAGCAAAAAAAAAAAAAAAAAGATGACAAACCAAGGGAGCTAAGATGACAATATACATCTCCAGAGGAAACTTTGCCAATAGCAGTGGAGTTTAAACAAAAAATAAATTAGTTTTGGTTTTATTAGAAACTGGACAGACCTCCATGGTACAACCATTGATCTGGCATGTCCAAGCCTTTGAGGGAGTGCCCTGAAATGCAGACACTCACGACTCAAAACAAAGGCAAGCTTTGCTTTGCAAAACCTTTAAAAGTTTAAGATGCACACAAGAAAAGGCAGTGGGCAGTGGCACAAAACAAGCCTCTTGGAAAGTAAAATTGCTTTGATTTCTCTCTCTCTCTCTCTCTCTCTCTCTCTCTCTCTCTCTCTCTCTCTCTCTCTCTCTGAACGTGACATAGACTTTCCTAAAAAGGTTCAACTTTTCAAAGAACGTTGGTATCTTAACAACATGCTTTCTACACCCGGCTTTGGGTTTTTTCTCCCCATGAGTTATTGAAGAAAAGCCAGAATGAGTTCTTGTGTCAAAAGCATCCCCTTAACAAGGACGCTATTGGAAAACAGGCTGCACTGGTGCCCAAGGCCTCTGCACTCAGCCCTTTCCCTGGTCCCCTGGGATGGCAGGCATTCTGTAGGTGAGTAATGCATGTGACTGCCCTAAGTCCCACACGAGGAGTCTGAGCCAACTCCTCCTGGACAACACAAAACCCATGACAAACGGCACATTTTATCCGCAGAGCAGGACCCAGCAAGGTTCCCTCAGAACAGGTTTCAAGACAGATAAGCCACCTTTGATTCCCGGTGCAATATGCTATGAACAAAACACCTACTAATTGTATCAGAAAATCACAAAACTGCTGAGTTTCTAAGCGTGCAACGATTTGGCAAGGAATGTCTTCATAGAGAAGGACCAGAGCTTGGCTTCAGAGCAAAAGCATTTTGTCTAATTAAGGGCGTAAGTGGGCTCCACAGTGGGGTGCTGGTCGTCGGTCCTGAAAAGGTAATTTATGTAACATTTTCCAGTTTTCTAAACCTTTTACTTCCACAAGCATTTATTTTGTGTCACCTGAGTCCCTAAGCTCTGTGGGGCCTGAAGACAAAGGTTCCTGGTCCTCAAGCTTCTCTTAATTTAGTTGCAAGTCCCTTTTGGGCAGATTAGAAGTAACAGGACAGATCATGCAAAGCCGAACGTGGTCACCTTTCCTGGGACACAGCACAGACAAGCAGTGCTCTGGGTTCTGGAAGTTTCCAGGAGGACAATGTCCAGGGAGGAGGCAAGCCTGGGAGAGGCTGAGGATGCTGCATTCCGAGCAGGGACAGGAATAAAACCGTCAGAGGGGAGGCTTGACCCAGCCCTGGTGCCCAGGACAGTTGGAGTGAGTTGGAGGACAGACCCTATCTGGGAATCCGGATTGTCAGCGCTGGGGCTGTCTTGCTGGGACATCACTGAGGAGGGCAGGGAACAGAAAAGATCTTCACTGGAAGCCTCGCGGGCTGATGACCAGGATGGAAAGCGTGGAAGGAGAAGGACATGTCACAGTCGACCAGGAATGACGTGGGTTTACTTCCTGTTGTACATCTGTGCCCCACACTCACACAGTTGCCTTGGTAACCAGTCCTGACCCCCCTCTGAGGCTTTCCAGAGCAGCCCCATGTGCTCTAGCTGAGTCAGTGACCCTCCCAACAACCAGCTCTGTGCCTTAGAAGTGGCATGATATTACCTTGTGGCTTAAATGTTGCAACTGTCCCTACACGAGGGTCCAGGTTTGGGGCACAAGAGGTGCAGGGCAGACTAACAAGAGGGCAGGCCTAGCAGAGGGGAACCTGTACTGGGGAAGTTCTGACCCCCAGGTGCCTAGCAAGAGAGTGGCCAGTCAGGTCCCAGGGGAATGAGGCACAGGCTGTGGGTGACTACCATAGGACGCAAGTGGGCTGTGCTGACTGCATAAAGTGTGACACAGGCTTCGTGACCCCTTTGGGGCCTGCACCCCCCCCCCACCCTGGTGGACGTGCAATGGAGGGCTGGGGAGGGGCATAGACACTGACCATCATCCAGTGTCACCCAGCCAAGCAAACAGTGCCTCAGGGGAGTCTAAGATCTCAGCTACCTTTCTGAGACACACCCAGTGAGGCATCTGGAGACCCAGGATTTGGGGACCCTGGGGTGTGAGCCACTCCACATTTTCCAGAGCAACTAATGAGCTCTCTGTGCTGCTCAGGGCCTGGAAGATGCAGTGATATCACGTGTCACAAGGGTGCTTTATTCTCCCCCAAACTCCGAAGGCCATTCATCATTCATTACATGTGAAGAAACCAGAGAACATGAACTAGAAATAGAAACAGAAAGCAACTCCCTTTTCATCACAAATAAAAGGCCTTTGTGGGGATTTTTAAGTCCAATTCTGTTTCAGGCCCAGGGTCTTCGCCCAGAGTTGTCAGTCCCGACGGCTGCTGCCCAGCGAGCTTGGCTGAGGGCAGGGAGGCATAGCCTTTCTCTGCAGCCACACACCCAGCAGAGCAGGAACTCAACCCCAAAGCTATCCTGAGGCAAAGTAATGGTCACAGGAAAGGTCACAGGGGCATTCAGAGGTCACGACCTCTGTGCCCCATTACCACACTGGCTGTACACACGCCTAACAAAGACCACTCAAGTCAAGTGAAGGTCTGCAGCTCCGGCCACAAATGCTTCTTTCTGAGAGGTGTTGAGGGATCGAGTCTTACAGAGAGCCCAGGGGGACATGAAGAAGATGCCCCCCGCATGTCCTTAGTCTGTGGAAGAAGCCGCCAGGTTTAGAGCGCTGACAAGGGCTTTCCTTAGCACCAGCCACTTTGATGGGCTGTGTGACTGTCCCACCTCCCTTCTCTGTGCACACAAGGGTCTACTCAAATCACCCTTCAGGCCTCTCATCCCCAAAACCAACACCCAGCTCCTTGGCTGTTGAGGCTGCCCCACCCCCACCCTGCCCCAACCCCTTTCACCTTTAGGCTTTCATCTTGATTTCATCTTTGTTCTAAACAAGTATGAAATATTATCCAGCTTGAAATATTACAAGTTTGAAATATTTAAGAGATGATGGCTACCGTTTCACTTGTGATGCTTATTTTTGTCTAATATTTGAGTCCCATGGCCTGGCAAGCCCCTGTGAAGTCCGGAGACCCAGAGATGAATTTGGAGCCTTCCAGGAGCTTTCAGCCCATGGGACCATCCCATATGCACACTCCCATCAAAACAAGGAGATTGAAGGAAAAACTTGAGGGTTTTCCACATATATAATCGTGTCAACTACAAACAGACCATTTTACTCCTTCCTGTCCAATTTGAATGCCTTTTGTTTCTCTTTCTTGTCTGACTGCTCTGCTGGGATTTCCCACGCTGTGTTGAATGAGAGCACATCCTCATGTGTCGACTAGATCTCAGTAAAAGTGAAGGAAAGAAGAGAAAGAAAACAGACGAACACTCTCCCCTTCCCCTGCATCAGAGAAGGGACGCTTTCAGTTTCCCCGCTGAGTATGATGTTAGCTGTGGGATCTTCACACACGGCCCTTGCGTGTTGACAAGCTCCCTTCTATACTATTTTGTTGAGAGTTTTTATCACGAATGGGTTTTGAGTTTTGTCAAAGGCTTTTACTGCATCTATTGAGGTGATTATGTGGTTTTTACCTTTCCTTGTGTTGTGTATTGTAGCCCATCCATAGATTTACATATAGTGAACTATCTTTGCGTCCCGGGGATCAATCCCACTTGGTCATTGTCATCTCTAATGTTGTGTTCAATTTGGATTGTTAGTATTTTACTGTGGATTTTTGCACGTATGTTGAGGAGTATTGGCCCATAGTTTTCTTGTGTGTCTGGCTTTGGTATCAGGGTGACTCTGGCCTCATAAAATACATTTGGAAGTGTTCTCTCTTGTTTTATCTTTTGGAAGAGTTTTTTAAAAATCAGTGTTAACTCTTTGAACATTTGGTAGAATTCACCAATGAAACCACCTGATACTTTCTTGAGAGAGTTTTTAAAATATTTTTAGAAATTGAGATATAGTTGAGAGATTTTTGAATACTGATTCAATCTCTTTCTTTGTTTTTGTTCTGTGCAGGCGTTCATTTTCTTCTTTTTTTTTTTTTTAAAGATTTTTATTGGGTAATTGAGGGGATGAGAACAGTGCTGGGGAATTGGGGGAAGGGGAACAGACAAGTTGCTGTCGTTTTGTTCTTCAATCTAGTTGTGGAGGACACTGCTTCACTGGCCCAAGTTGGCACCATCATTGAGCTCTTCCCTGGCGAGGCAGATCAGTCGCCGGCTTCTGGACGGCCGCTCACTGCGGCTGCTGGCCGCTCACGCTGGCTGCTGGCCGCTCACGCTGGCTGCTGGCTACACACGTAACCCATGGCAACCCACTGCCACAGGGACTGCAGCCTACGCCGTCGCCAGCGACTCACGGCAGCCCAGCTCCAGGTTGAGCTGTTGTTCAGCATCTTAGCTGTAGAGGGCAGTGTGGGCAGTGTCACTGGCCCTCATATGTGGGATCCGAACCGGGGCCCTCTGGCATCCCAAGCGAGTTCTTAACCATCGCGCCACTCGGCCGGCCCGTTCATTTTCTTCTTAATTCAGTTTTGGTGGGTTGTAAGTTTCTAGAAATTTATCCATTTTCAACAGATTATCCAACTTGTTGGCATATAATTGTTCATAGTACAGTAGTCCCTTATGATACTTTTCATTTCTGAGGCATCCATTGTAATGTCTCCCCTTTCGTTTCTAATTTCATTTATTTGCGCCTTCTCTCTTTTTTTCCTGTGTTCTTTTTGTGTTCCTTGTAACCTGGCATTGATGCCTGTTCATTCGAAAGAAGAGTCACATCTTCCCGAGTTTAAGGACTGTTGGCAGTGGGGCGAGGCCTTCTGCTGCCGATGGGTGCAACGGTGCCAGCTGGGTGGCAAGTGCAGTGCACCAGGCTTGGCTCTGGTCCCAGGGGGTGTGGCAGCACTGGGACCAGGTGACGGGTGTGAGTCCAGGGCACAGGGGCAATGACTTTCCCGTGAGTTACAGCTCCCCTGAGAAACAGGCGTTTCCTGGGCCATCGTCCTCCTGCTTGATGCGGATACATAGGGCTGATGGGCCTCTCTGGCCTTGGGTCTCTCCAGAAGCTTGAGGAGATGCTCAGTGATGGGCCTGGCTTCAGTCAGGACCTCAGACACATTGCTAGGAATTATTAAGCAATTTTAATATACTTCGTTTCTCCTCTCCAGAGCCTATTTGCAGGGCAAAGAAAGCAGATTGAGGGCCAAAGTCATGAGACAAAGGGCCTGAGAGTTTATCCTTTATGGCATTTGGAAGTGACAGTGGCATGGACTTTAGTGGTACTGTCGCAAAACAGGTGTTTGCATCCTTTATTATTCAGGCAATCACTAATAAGCTTTTCGAAAACTTCACAGAAACTGGGAAGACAGTATTACATCCTGTATGGAACAACTGCTTTTCCCATTGGGAATCTTTTTTTCTTGATGCACTGAAATGGTTCTTCTTGTTTACATCTTTTTAAATCCAGATGAACTCAAACAACCATGAATCAACCCCAAACAAAGGACCTCATCTGTTAGCATCCTCATATTAGCACACTAATGAGAATTTAAAGATTCTAATTAAACCCAGATGCAAAATATCTTCCTGAGTACATCAGAAAGCACCAGTTTAACAAAAACAAAAATATTACATTTTTCCAGTGCAGTTTTAGTTTATTTTCTACCTTGTTATTGTATTCCAATTTTAGGTTGATTATTAAAGCAGTAACTACTATTTGTATGTGTAAACAGATTTGTGGCTATCTACAATTTGTGAATAACTACAAATTTATTTAATCTATTGGTAGCTAGATACACAGCCATCTCTGCACAGAGCCCTCAGCTCTCCGTTGTTCAAGGTAATGAACGTGGGATCTCTTACTTGGTGTTTTCTGAAATCCTCAATCAGTAAAAGGCCCTTGAAAGGCATGCCTGCCTTTGTGGACAAGACCCAGATGTCACACTAGAATTCAGATGCCTGGATGTGAATTCTAGCCTTACCACAGACTTGCCTACCAACTTTGGCAAGTCAGCTTCTCTCTGCACCTGGTTTCCTCAGCACCAGGTCCCCAGGAAGCAGCCCGGGGTCAGCTGTAGCAGGTTTATTCCCTTCTGGCCTGCCAACCAAGGGGCCTCCACCTGCATGGCTCACAATAACCCAGCCACCACAAGCCCCTTGGTCCTCCCCTCACTCCCTACTGGAGGTGCTCATGAGCTGGACGATGGCTAGACTCGCTCACGAAATAAAGAGCAAAACATGGAGGATGTAATCTAGGTATTTTCCATACATGGGGGAAAAGAAAAAGGAATTCAGCTCCTGACATCGGCAAACTGTTGTCACCAACATAGTATGAGCCAGTCACATAGCTATGCTCTCCCTTTTTCCTTGATTTATAAAAGAAATGGTTTTCTTAATTTTTTTGTTTCTCTTTTTCTTTCTTTAGTTTCAGGTGCACAAAGCAATGTAATAGTTACACATTTATACCCCTCACATCATATTACACATTACACATTACTAACCCCCTGACATCATATATAGCTGTTACAACACCATTGACTATACTCTCTATGCTGTACTTTACATCCTGTGAATATATATAGTTATAGTTGACAATCAATGTTATTCAGCTTCAGGTGTACAGCGCATTGGTCAGGCATCTACACAGTCTATGAAGTGTTCCCCCTGATAAGCCCAGTGCCCATATGACACCCTACATAATCTTTATAACATTACTGAGTATATTCCCCATACCGTATTTCACATCATCGTGACTATATTGTGATTACTAATTTGCACTTTCTAATCTCTTCACTTCTAATCTCTTCCCCATATGCCCTCCCATCTAGAAACCATTAGTTTTTTTCTCTATATTTCTGAGTCTATTTCTAGTTTGTTTGCTCATTTATTCTGTTCTTTAGATTCCACATATAAGAGAGAACATATGGTATTTGTCTTTCTCAGTATGACTTATTTCACTTAGCATAATATTCTCTAGGTCCATCCAGGTTGCTGCAAATGGTTAGATTTCATTCTTTTTTTATGGTAAAGTAATACTCTATTGTATAAATGTATCAAAGTTTCTTTATCCAATCGTCTATTGATGGACCTTTTGATTGTTTCCATGTCTTGGCTATTGTGAATAGCACTGCAGTAAACATAGGGGTGCATATATATTTTCAAATTAGTGTTTTGGATTTTTTGGATAAATACCCAGGAGTGGAATTGCTGGATCATAAAGTAGTTCCATTTTCAATTTTTTGAGGTACTTGCATACTGATTTCCATAGTGGCTGCACCAATCTGCAATCCCACCAACAGTGCACGAGGGTTCCCTTTTCTCCACATCCTAACCAACACTTGTTGTTTGTTGATCCCTGTTTCTTTAATGTAATTAATCATGTAGAATTTTAAAATGCCAACAATACAAGATTTAAAATGCCTTCATGTCTCTAAATTTGGAGTTTATGAGTGTGACCAGCCCCCAGTCCCGTCTATGAAATCCATTCCATCACACAGACCGAGGGGCCTTCTGGTTCACAGGCAAAGAGTGCTCTTGTCCAGCAATCCACCCCCTGCTCAGAGCCCAGCCCCAGTGGAGAAAGGAGTAGACCTTGGCTGCCCTGCTCCTGGGTTTGCCTGACTGGTTTCAGAGGTAGGAGGGAGGACAGCAGGCTTCTTCTGAGGGGCTGGATGTGGTGGGGTCACACAGCAGCACTGCAAGGACTGAGGGGCCTGGCCCTGGAGCCGGTGAGACATCAGTTGCTTGGGGGACTGGCTGACCAGGAGAAGATGACAAGATGAGCTGATATATCACCACAGGTGCAGCTCATCGCTCTTACAAGAAGTCGGTCCTTCCGGTTCTCTGACCCCAGGAGATGTGGGTGGAGCAACGGGCTTGCCTGTCACAATCACCCCAGTCATCCCAGCTCAGCTGGCCCTGGCTGTGACTTTGGCCTTCCTCCCTCAGTGCTTTTATAGGTAGAGGCCCTGCCATTGCTCTGCCCATCAGATCCTCTCCAGTTCATAGACAATGTTAGAGAAAAAATATTCAGGACACTTGTTAAAAGACAGTAAGGAAGCATCGATTCAAGGGGAATGCACTGGTGGTAGATGAAGAAACCACTGTGGTGAAATTTGCAGGGGGCAGAGACTAGGCTCAGCTCAGTACAGTGTGAGAGGTGGGGCTTTACAACCCAGGAGCAGGTGGGGCTCGGTGGGCAGAAAAATCACTAAAAGGAAACATCAAGGTTATGGGTTGGGTAGGGGGCAGTTCTGGCTAAACCTACCAATCAGGACTCCGGCTGAAGACAGGCTAGGTGATCAGACATCACCTGGGAGTGGCCAGGGATGAGGCGTTTGGTCAGGTATCAAGGGTTGGGGTTGCACTGCTGATGAAACTGTACAATGCAGAGAGAAACATGGAAGCCTGGAAGATAACCCTACCAGGCTCAAGAGAGCCGGAGTTGAGTCAGGTCAATGAGAGAATCCTTGTCACAAAGGTGTCAAACTTCAGTGCACATTAGAGTCACCTGAGCAGCTGCGGGAAGTGCCAGCACAGGTGCCCTGCCCAAGATTCTAATTCCAAGGACTAGGAAGGGACCTGTGTACCCAGAGACAGTCTCTCCGTGGCTCTCCTGCCAGGAGCGGTCACCTCCTGCCCCAGGAAGTCCTCCTTCTCCAATCACCAGAGGTCATTTTCTCCCTAAACTCCTACAGTAAAGGCAGCCATAAAACCCAAGTTTTTGTAAGAGGCAGAATTTCAGATTTCCGGCCCCCCACTCCCACCCCCATGACCACATTGGCATTCGCTGGGCTCACCACCATCCTGGTCTGAGAGTCTAAGTCGGCCTGAGTGCCCACCACCCTCTTTCCCACAGCGTCTCTCCTGAGGCCACTGTGGTTCAGCCCACGCCGCAGGGGCTGGCCCAACTTCGGGTCCCGGGAAAAGAGGTCTACCTCTCAACCTCACCTGGTTCACCTGTAAATTGGTTATAAGAGCACCTGACAATGTAGATCAAAGAAATGAAACACACTGGGCATCTAGCACCTAACGTGCAGTTAGCCCTGAGAAACATCGGCCACCATCGCACACCACATTTTGTGTTTCCTGTCCTGTATTATGGCCTTTTTTATGGAGAGAACCTGGTCATTTTCATCTCTGTTTTTCATTAGTGTCTTACTCAGTATGTTTTGATTGATTCCTTTCCCCGGGGGACAGGCATAGAGATGGAGCGACAATGGAAACGCTCTGGCCACCATGGGCACAGCCGAGCTTTCCACAGTTGCAGGGGCTTCCGAGGCCATGGGCTCTGAAAGGCCAGGGCACACTTTAGGGGATACTGTGACTCAAGATGCCATCGTGACTGATGAGACGGAGTTCTCATCCTCAGACGCCCAGCTGATGAGGCTGATGTTCCCGTCAACAGTCACAAAGTAATGTGGCAGAGGGTGAAACCAGAGGGAAAGCAGCCCGAAGTCTGAAAACCGAGTGTAGACAGCCAGTCAGCCAACAAGACGGGTCTGAAAACTGAGTGTAGACCACCAAGCAGCCAACAAGGCGGGTCAACGTAACTACAAACATTTATTTAATACTCAGGTGCATCGTTGCCAAATATAGTGTCTTCCAAATTGAATAATAACAAGTTTAAAGTTGACAAAAGATCAAGCAAATAGTTTGACTTGTGAGTTTTTTATCACTGAAAATTGACAATGTCTTCACTAAAAATGAGGCAGTTGACATGTGATTTCTCCCTAAGATCCCAGATGTACCCAGCTTCTGTGCCCAAGGTGTGGACTGAAAGTCACACACGCAGTTTTCCGAATGCCTCACTATTCTTGTTCTTGTTCACACACCATCCCGGGAGAGCAGACACCAGCCTGAGGTTGGAGCTGGCAGTGGTGTAGAGGGCGGACCAAGGAAAGCTCTTAGCGCCACAGAAGTTTTTCCAGAATGGCTGTCATACACACCTCTCAACACAGCATGCACCTGCCTCACTGGATCAAAACATGGGCTTTAACAGCTCACTACCGAGAAAACTTCAATCTCCCTAATGATGTAACTACCATGTTTCCCCGAAAATAAGACCTAGCCAGAGAAGAAGCCCTAGCATGATTCCTCCAGGATATGGAGGGCACACAGCCCTCCCATGAGGGTTTTGTGACCTGTTTCAGGGGGAAGGGTGCCTTTTCCACAAACTCCTTCAGCTTAAAATATTCAGTATGCCAAGGTGCCATATTTTGACACCTAAAATCATGCAAGGGCTTATTTTCTGGCTAGGTCTTATTTTCAGGGAAACAAGGTAAGTGGGAAGAATCTCTACATTGTTTCTAAGAAGCTTTGTGTCTGCGCAAGTCTGGACAATAATAATGACAACAGTTAATACCTGAGTCCTAGATACGGAGTGTACAGTGCTGGGTACTGCATTAGGCATCTTATACCCACTGCCTCATTTCACCTGTACTAACCCTAACATGTAGGCAGCTATCCCTGTTTTGGAGGTGAGGAAACTGAGGCCTAAATGACATTCACATCACACCACTGTCCAGTAACAACACCGGGATGTGAATCTAGACACACGTGACTACAGAGTGCCCATTTGTAAGCTCTCAGCTGAGAAATCCCTCAGGCTCAACTCCGTGTTAGTCATTTTCACAGTACAACACACCACTCTGAAACCCAGTGGCCTAAAACAACACAGTCAGTCAGTTTACTCAGGTGCCTGCCATTTGGATGGGCTCTGTGGGACGCGCTCCTCTGCTCCACAGGTCACTGTGTGGGCAGTACAGCCGGGGGCCAGGGACCCCTCCCTAGAGGGCTGGCCCAGGCAGCAGGTTGGTGCCGGCTGCTGGCTGGATCCCCAAAGGAGCACCAAGGAACAAGTCACAAGTGCGTGGTGTGTAGGATGCTCAGAAGTCACCTGCCACCATGCCCGCCTTGCTCTGTGTTTGGGACAGTCTCCACAGAGAGGGCACAGAACTGGCTGCTGGATGGAGACGTCTGGAGGTTGCTGGTGAGATGAGCCAGAGGGTGGGTGACAATGGCACAGCCGTCTTTGGAAAACGCCACCTGCCACAGTCTAGTGCCTCCCAGCCTCAGGGTCCACGACACATCAGCTGAAATCCCCAAGCCCAGACTCGGCCCTCAGGAGCCTGCGCTGCTCTCAGTCGTGGCACCATCAGTGCTCCGAAAACACAGGTCTGGTCCCGTCCACCAGTCTCTGGCTCCAGGACCGGCACTGACACACTTTCTTGTCACCTGGAACAAGGCCCTTCCTGGACGCTGTCTCCACATCCTGTTACACAGTCTCCATGGGTGCGACTGTTTCTGGCGACACTGTAGGCTCCCGCTTTAAAGAAAATGCATTATCCAGAAATGCTCTATGGTGACACCATAGGCCTCTATACCAAGAATAAGAGTCGTGGAATGCAGGGGTGGTTACTATGTTGCCTCTTTTACGTTCGAGGAGACCATGGCCCAGACACGCTTACTGCCCATTGGTGGTTGCACAGCTAGGAGAAGATGGGGGCAGAAGCCAAGCCCGGTACTTCTGATACCAAACTAGGGGCTTTTCCACAATGCCGTGGCTATGATGAGGGTTTTTGTCTTTCATGCTTCCTCCAAATCTGTTGGCCTCTGGGTAGTTTGAGACATAGAATAATTGAAGAGTCAGATCATTGGAATTATTTGGGTGGACACTAGGTTTCACCAGTCCCTGACTTTGAAATGAATGAGGCTTTCTTGCCATTGCCAGCAGACAGGAGTCATGACCAAAACCTAGAGACGGCCTTTCCCCCAGAAACATGAAAGGGTATTGAGATGGAAGTCTGGGGGCTGGGGGGAGTCTGTCCCCTGTTCACCGGGATTATCTGAGGCCTTGGCCTGCTGTCTGGTGGCTGGATGATGCCTCCAGCAGCATTTCTCTAGCCTTCCCAGTTGGGGGAGGGGTGGCACTGTTCGGCCGTGCTTTTTACAGGACACACTCCAACAAGTGTGCACGTGACCCTCACTCACAGGCTGCCCGATATCCCCAGACCCCCCACCCCATCCCCTCGGAGCACCACCAGGCACCACCATGGGTGGCAAAACAAAGCCAGAGGAAGGGACCAGCGTGAGGCTGCATGGCCGCTGCTCCCAATTCTGTCTGGCCCACCCATATGCAAATCTAACCTTTTTGATATTTCAGCATGACAAACCCGAAGACAGGATTTCAACAGGAAAATATTTACTGAAGGATTTCTCCTTCATAATCTATCGATTTTAATATCCTTACCACTTTGGCTGAATGTCAATTTTACCCTGAGGACCGCCATTGCAAATTTGAACACATTTTATTTATTTATGGCATTCGAAATATCAGTGTTGGAAATGAGTGAGGCTCGAGACTTCCAGAGTTGCTCCATGAAGTTTATTTTTCCTATTTGAATACTGCTGGTAATTCGCCACGGTGATTGGGGCCAACAGGCAGAGGGTAGTCACAAGCGGAAGCTAAAGTAGCATTTTGGTTTTGCTCTTCCATTAAGTACAATAACACACAGGTCATTAAATACGGGGCCACCATCCCCACTTAACCTTTGGAACAGAAGCACCTGATTATCAGCATCATCTCAGCAGAAGCCAAATCCTCTGTCTCTGATGGTTTCTGTTTCAAACGTCTGGCTGCTGCCAAGCTGTGCGTGAACAGTGTCAGCATGCAGCTTTCACGTGTGTGCTCCCTGCAGGGTGGAGAGCAGCTCGGGGAGGCTTCCAGGAGGAGGAGCTGTCCCTTGGACCACGTCCCCTGGTGCAAATGCTCGGGATGGTGTGGGATGGTGTGGGAATGATACTAACCCTCTCCTGCTAGCAAGGGACTCTTCAGAGGCATTTTCTAAGTTGCTTAATCACCAACAATAAGGAGGACAGCTGGATGTCTCCCTTTTTCATTTTTAACAAAGAATTTACGTTGTAAGTGGCTCCCCAGTTCATTATTCAGGATTTTTGGAGCGGGTCTTCCAAACGTCTGTGCAGGGCTTTCTGTGTTGCAAAGCTGGCCTGTCACCCATGCCCCAGCCCGGCCTCCCATCCACTGCAGGAGGTGGGAGTGCCCCCAGGCCATGTGCAGGACCCCTCCACCTGCTTCCTGTGCTGCTGTGTCCCTGACGCCTAAGCCCGAGGAGGCAGTCAGGGGACATGTGTGGAATCAACAGAAACCCAGGTCCTCTGCTGCATCCCTGGGGCCTTTCCAGTTTAATTTCTCATCACTACATAAACCCTTCACTCAGGCCACACAGAACTGCTCACCTCCCAACCCCGGGAATAAACTATCCCACCCCAGTTTCTTCAGGCTGTGACTCCCCAGACTTTCCTGCCCTTCTAACTCCCTGCCAGTGTAGCTCATGGGAGGCCTCAGGCCCAGGTCAAACCTGTCTCCTCCTCCAAGCAGCCCTCCCTGGATGCTTTGTCCCAGGCACTGCCCAGGGGTGACCTCTCCTTCCTGTAGATGTCTATACAACTCCACCATCAGCCACATTTAGGACATGTACCTTAGGCTTCCTACTCTGTAATTGACTCATAAGGTCTGTAACAGGATGGAGCTATGAGAGCCCCCTAACTGTGAAGCACTTTGGGGGGCTTAACTGCATTTACACACAGAGCATTTAGAATGTGTCTGACAGTCGTGGCCTTGCAGTAACATTGGCCCTAATTACTATTATCAATAGAGTCAATAAAAATACTGACCCCTTGACCATTATGGGGTTACAGTATATTGCACATTCCTGGCGTATAAAGCAAAAAGAAAAATAGCCTTTTTAGGTTGTACCAAAAAGGACACAGCATGTAAGTGCTATTGGGGTCTGGAGGAAACACATGGTCACAGTGAAGCCTCCACAGGGTCCAGAAGTGAGATTTTGATGACAAATGAGGTTACTTGTCTACCGCCTAGGGTGTCCAGTGGACAGAGACAGGGGAGTGCTCCTAGGCAGCATGGTCACTGCCTCTAGGCCCCGGACACAGGCCCTGAATCAAGGCTATTAACTGAAGGCATCAGTTGCTCATAATATACTATGAGGTGCCTATATGCTAAGGCAGGGGAAACGTCTCACATTAATTTAGAAAGTGAAGATACATTATAGCTTGGCCCACATGCTCACAACAAATACTCTTTGAGTAGTTTGCACTTATCCATCCTCGGAGGCTGGATGAAGTCCTTACAGCCCCAGAACAGACCTTGGAATTGGAATTTATGAAAATCAGAGGCACATGCTTGTTTTTGAGCACTGTAGCTCTCTATCATACAGCAGGTGCCAGCTGGGGAAGCAAATCAGATTATTTCAGGGTCTGATTGTCTGGGTTTGCAGCAACCCAAGTTGAGTGTCTATATTAAATCCCAAGTGATTAAAACATAAAAAATCCCAAGTATTAACTCAGGCAGTAAGTACACGTCCCCCAATGTGAGTTCCAGGTATGGCTCCTAACACCCTGTGTAATCGAGGACAACGTCATGCACACTCACAAACCCATCTATGGGATGCTACCTGCAGCTGCAATCATGTGTGTGATGTAATGAAAGCCAAGCACTTGCCCTGCCAGGCTGCAGGAGGGGCAGGCTGGGAGGGGGTGGTGCCCAGCAGCTTCGTGGAGGAAGCCGGAGGCCACAGAGCAGAAACCTGGAAGGCTGGTCTCTCTGGATGCTTCCACAGCCAGGAAACGTCTAACTCCTCGAGGCTCCCTGAGCCCCTGTAACAGATGCTCTTTCTTCTGCTGGAGACGATGCATCCTGATTCCTCTTCCTTTGACTTTTAAAAGCAGAAAAACTCGGGCCGGCCGAGTGGCGCGATGGTTAAGAACTCGCTTGGGACGCCAGAGGGCCCCGGTTCGGATCCCACATATGAGGGCCAGTGACACTGCCCTCCACAGCTAAGATGCTGAACAACAGCTCAACCTGGAGCTGGGCTGCTGTGAGTCGCCGGCGACGGCGTAGGCTGCAGCCCCTGTGGCAGTGGGTTGCCATGGGCTACCGTGTGTAGCCAGCAGCCAGCGTGTGTAGCCAGCAGCCAGCGTGAGCGGCCAGCAGCCGCAGTGAGCAGCCGTCCAGAAGCCGGCGACTGATCTGCCTCGCCAGGGAAGAGCGCAATGATGGTGCCAACTTGGGCTAGTGAAGCATCCTCCACAACTAGATTGAAGAACAAAACGACAGCAACTTGTCTGTTCCCCTTCCCCCAATTCCCCAGCACTGTTCCCATCCCCCCAATTACCCAATAAAAATCTTTAAAAAAAATAAATAAATAAAATAAAATAAAAAAAATAAAAGCAGAAAAACTCAGGGTGATGGTTCAGTATGTAAACGTTCCATTAAATCCCCACTTGGAAAACCACAGTGGGGCTCCTCAAAGCAGTCCTAGGAAATGATGTTGATAAAATATCAAAGAGGTCAGTGTCAGCCAGCTAACCAACCAGCTCTACATTTGAATTGGACACTCCACCATTCAACATAAAAGAAGTTAAAGGAATCGTTGCTTTTTTCTTTTTATATTCACCTTTATAAAATGTTAATTTAAAAATATGCTTAACATAAATGCAAAGGACTCCTAAAAAGAGACGTAGGGAGGGAGAACTTTTTTCAAAGGTCACTACGGAGCATGCGTTTGGAAGGGAGGAGTGGGAAGCCGCCAGGCGGCTCAGCACCCAGACAGGCTGCCTGGGGAAGGCATGGGCGTGTCTGGGACAGCGCTTCCCCAGACCACTCAGAGCAGCCCCTTAGCCCAGCCGAGCCACCTGTCCTTTCCACCAGCCATTGCTCAGGGCCTTTCATGGGCGCGGGCACAGCCTTGCAGGGGTTCAGACGGATCCTCAGAACAAGTCCCACTCTGTGACATCACTGGCACAAAATTCAGCCAGCACCTACTCCCTCATCTGTATGTCCTATTGCATATTTCAATCCACTAACCACGGACAAACTAAAAAATGAAACCTTCCTTACATGAAGCCCGAGTAATGGCAATTTGTATATGAAGAACAGTTTTAACTGGCAATAGAGCTGTGCAGGGGAGTTGACCCATGAGCCTGAGGGGCCCCCACCATACGCCCTGGGATGGGTGAGTGTCCCTGCCCTCCCAGGAGGGGTGCCCTAACCATCGACTTTGATCTGGTCAGGGGCTGTGTTGTGCCCTGGGCCCCTCCCCACAGGCACTAGGCTCAGCAATGGCCCTCTCAGCAGGGGCAGGTCTCTGGTGGGGGTGGAGCAAGGTCACATAAACTGTTGGGTGGAGGCTGCCCCTTCTGAGCAGAGATCCCTGGCACTGTCACTCAAGGAGCTGCCTGCACAGCACAGGCCACCCTGTGGGTCTGCACACCTTGCCAAGCTGAGTGAGTGGAGGAAGACTTCATCTGTGAAAAATGCTAGAATTCAACTGCATTGTTGTTGGTTCTGCCCCAACATTTCCTGAAATGGTTCCTTTAGGGGATGGCTGAGGCTCAGGGCTAATTAGCTCAAAATGGACGCCAAGCACCTGGAGCCGGCCTGGGCCCAGTGGGTGGCTGCTGGGCAGACCCCCTGCTACACACCCTCCCCCAGCCACATCTCCTTCTGTGGGCTGCCCAGTGGGGCCTCCACCCAGGAGTCCAGCCGGCTGGTTACAGTGAAGCAAAGAGGGCATCAGGCTCTGTGTTTACCCACTTCCTGCCCGTGGTCCCTGTTGCGTTCTGGCAGCAACTTTGGTGACACTACTCCAATAGTTGAATGGTGGCGTTAGTGGCTTCCTTGTCAGGAGTAAGTGGGATCGTGTGCTCACGACGCTGGCACCATGAGTCCATTTTGCGTTTATAAGTGATGGAGAGTGGTCTCTGCGTTTCCTAACAAAGAGCGTTTTTGTGGGTCTTCTGTTATCCTCAGTGGTTTGGGACATCCTGTTCTAAGGGCCCTGTGGGGCTCTGTCAGGCAGACGCAAAGTGACGAACTCTCGCCTGGGTTGGCAGTCCCGTCACTTCTGGCACATTCGAAATCTCATTGGAAACAGAAGGAAAAGGCCAATTGGAGGCACGCTGAGAGTAGCGCCTGTGGCCACAGCATGTGGGGACAAATGCCCGGCACCTTGAGACGAGATTGGAGACGTAAATATGCTCGCTCTGCCCTAGGGTACTCAAGTCTCAGGATGGAAGGTGAATGCACAGGAAGCCGCTGGAATCTGACTCTGGAGAGCAGCCACCGGGAGGCCAGCTGTGGGTGCTTCCCAGGCCTCCTGGCTCTTAGGGGACCCTGGCCGCTCTAGCTCCACACACAGCCCTGCCCTCAATCGGGGCTCCGTGTCCTGGGTCTCTCCTTCGCCCCCAGCACTGGCCTCCCAATCTGAAGGATGACTTACTATTTTGTCAGGGGCCCACCTTTTTGATGGCAAGGATAAAGCCAACCCTTTGTGGCTGGGGTTCCAAGGGCACCGTGATGTCACAATGTCTGATGTCATGGTTTGGACACCCAGGGAAGGCTGATTCACCAGTTCATGCTCCCACTCAAATTAAGAAGTCCAGCTCTTTCAAGAAATAGAGTAATAGCGCAAATTCACTGAGAAAACCAGACACCCTCCTCTCCGTTACAGCACAAGGGTGGGAATAAACAGCAAGGTGAGATGAGCTGAATGTGGTCCCAAAATACATGTCCACATCCTGTGTCCGGAACCGGGACTAGGTTTTTGCAGATGTGATGACAAAGGATGTAAAGTCAGGTGATCATTCCAGGTTATCCAGGTGGCCCTACATCTGGTGACAGTGTCCTTAGAAGAGACAAGAGGACAGACACAGAGGAGAAGCCATGTGAAGATGGAGGTAGAGATGGGAGAGAGTGGCCACCAGTCCAGGGCTGCCTGGAGTCCCAGAAGATGAACGAGGCAGGAAGGACCCACCCCTAGAGGTCTGGAGGGAGTGTGGCCCTATGACACATGGATTTTGGACTTGTGGCCTCCAGATGTGACATAATAAGTTCCCATTTTCTAAGATGTCTAGGTTGCGGTCATGTGTCCAGTAGACACAGGCATCTGGGGATATGTGCCCACCCTCTCTGGACCTCAGTTTCAAGGACACAAAAGGACAGGACAGCCTCCAGAATCCATCTCTAAAACCCCGTGACTCTGTGGCTCCCACCCCAAGGGGAGGCGTCTGGCCCATCAGCTGGGGTTCCTTCAGGGCTGAGCCAGAAAGACCCCCCCAGGACACATACCCACATTCAGCAGCTCCCAAACAGGTGACCCACCATCTTCAGCCAGCCAGGCCTGAACCATCACTTCCAGGGGGTGATCTGACATCACACCCCTCAGGGAAGCAGCACTGGCATGGCATTGTCACCTGCGGGATTTCCGGAGCATCCACAGCAGCACAGGGCCAGGCCCCAAACCCCACAGGCGCTCAGAAGAGGGGTGCTGGCCCCAGCTCCCTGCTGTCTGTCAGACAGCAGATGTCACAGAGAAGGCAAGCCACATGCCCTGGGCCATAGTGGACTTGTTATTTCACACGTGCTGCTTTAATAGGCATAAGGGGTCACTTTAGAGCAATTCAGTAATGGGGATTATATCACGTTGGGGTGTGTGTGTGTGTGTATCTTTATGTGTGTTGCATGTGTGCAGGCATGTCAATGCACTGTCTGAATGTGTGTGTGCATATGTGTGGGTATGTATTGTGTTGTGTGTACATGTATGTATGCTTCTCTGTGTTCACGTGTGTGTATGCTTCCCTGTGTGTGCATGTGTATGTGTGCCTCCCTGTATGTGCATGTGAATGCATATAGGCTTGTGTGCAGAAATGTGAAGGGAGGAGGTTGTGAGTGAGCAGAAGGGAGCAGTTCAGCCAAGACAGTCCCTGGTATGAGTGGGGTACTTAGAAACTGGCTCAGCAGTACTGGGGAGAATGTGGGAGCCAACTGTCCAGTGTACAGGTGCCCAGGCTCCCCTCAGGACAGCACTGAGCTTGCTCTTGGAGAGGTAGGGAAAAGGAGGACATGGACATGTCGTCTTACAAAGTATCTGCTCAGGAGCAGGCAGCCTCCTGCCCAGGGGCCAAGCTGGGCTTGTTCCTCAAAGTCAGCATCCGCAGCCCATCCAGTATAACATCTGACTCTTTCCAGAGGCCTGGGGAAGACAGTGAATGCAGTGAGGAGTCTGTGTGACAGGGTGATCTCCAGACACCGCGCCTGGGGACATGGCTTTGAGAAAGAGGGGAGGGCATAAGCGCTGAGCACTCAGCACCAAAGAGGCCTGGTGCTTGTGTCTTGCAGGAATTCGCTGACTCTGTGTCCCAGCTGGTCACGCAGAAGTTCCACGAGCTGACCGTGGGCCTGACGTCGTCTGTGCATGCCCGCTACAGAGCGCTGGCAGGGATAGTCATGACCAAAGGTAAGGCCTTTTGGTTTTCTGTGGGAATCTCATCACAAGGGGAGGAAAGTCAGTATTGCCTGGTCTTAGGAGCCAAAGATTCCCCTCTTCTGTCCAAAGACATGAAAAGGGAAACAAAAGTAGGGCACAGAGGGATCAGTGACAAAGTGTGTGACTTGACTGGCAAAACCATAGTCCAGTGGTTGCATAATTGCGCATCCTAACAGCCATCTCTGTACAAGCTTCTCTCAGTTTCCATGGAGAAAGGTGAACTAAGGACCTGGCCAGTCCCCTTGTTCTTAGGCACTTCTCCCACCTCATTGTCAAGCGTGTGCATCACTGGTAGTGCTTGTAACAGCTGGCACCGAGAGTCCGTCCAGGCTTCTGAGTCTGGCTTCCTTCTCTTCCATCTCTTCCTTTCTTTTCCCTGTGCATTTCCTCTGGGAGCAGAAGGGCCACCTGTCCAGAGAATCCAGTTCACATGAGAGTCCTGAGCCCTTCCCACTGGGGTGCAGAACACCCCCCCCCCAAGAGTCCTATCACAGGAGACTAAACACACCCCTTCCTGCCAGGGCCCTCCACCTGTATTGCTCACGGATGGAAGTCCTTTCTCAGTCATGGAAACTTTCCATGTGGGACATCTTTTAAAATGGAAGTAAAAATGCTTCTTCATAGTGACACTTGGTGAGTGGGATAAAATCTATGAAATGCTTTCAAAGGTAAAATCACTGCATTAGGATTTTGCTGTAAGTCAAAGGTAATTCTGTTTCGTCGATAACATGGTGGCATCATGAGCCTTGGCTGTGCCACCCGCCCTACTTTTACATGTTTGATGACACCTACCTCTTTGTGGCACATGACGTATTTCCCTCCATCAGTAGCATACTGCTGGATGTGGCCCTGCTTCTGTCCAGTCTCCTGCAGATATTAATCAGATGCACCTACACACTGGGCACCATTCTGCACACATCAGGGGTGCCAGGAAAAGACACAGCCCCACATCAGGACGTGACCACCTGGGAAACAGTGAGGACTGGCACAGGCGAGAGCAAGGGCTTAAGTCTGGGTCCCAGCTCCACGGGCCCCTCAGCCTCTCTGGGACTGGGGACAACAGAAGGAGGGTCACTGAAAGGTTAGAGCATTCATGGATATGCAGCACTTAGGAAGATGCCCAGCCCATAATGAGTGCCACACAAGTGTTATTGTTAGTAATCGTGCCCTCTGTTCATACACTACTCACCGAGGTGCCAGAGCCCATCCTATGTCTGGGAGAACCGCAGAGAACAAGCCAGACCATGTGCTGCCTGAGGGAGTCTTCCATCCTTGGGGGAATGAATGGGTCAAAAAGGACAATTTAAATCCCACATGGAAAGTATGGGTTATGTGCAGAGTTGTAGGATTACAGGAACAAAATCTTGGCAAGTTTTAAAATTTGGAGTATCATGGATTTTTCTACCACAGAGCCCAGGATGATGTAGTTTAAATGAGCTCGGTCACACCCATGAATGTGAAGGAGGGAGGCAGGGAACGAAAGACTCCAACCAGTGTTTCCTCTTTCTTGTGCAATATATCCCCAACCCCAAAAGCACATGTCCTTGTGATCTGCTGAGCACCTTTTCAGTATTTTCCCGGCTCTGTGGCTGTGATTGTCCAGGATCTCTCCACTCTTTTGGTAAACTCAAAGGCTTCCCTTGGAAAACAGCAATGTTTTACAAAGACTTAGAAGTGCCCGTGAATACACAACTTTGTGTGCAGCAATGGGCCTCGATGAACTAAATTTATTATAGGAAAGTGAGACTTTACAAGGTAAAGCTTCACTAATTAGTAATTTATGAACATTGAAGAAAAAATTGCTGAATTATACTTTCCTGTTATAAAGAGAAGATTTAATAAACATGTTGATTAAAAAGAGATTAGGGAGTAATGTGCAAATTTACTAACAGAAATATTTTTAAACATTTACTTCAAGTTGATGTGCCATTTAATATTAACTAGCTCAGTTATTCAAGCAAATGCCTAAGAAACTCTGAAATGGAGTCACATGTCTTATTCTTGTTGCTATATATATATATATATTACAATGTTACAAAACTGAGTTTATTTTTAAATAAAATGCTATCAACCCCTGCATTTTGAGATGAGATGCCAATTCATTCCCATCAATTAGCTCATACAAACTCCTTTTCATTTATGAGCTGCAGATCACTTTGTAGCCATTATGAGAAATACGACAGCAAAAACTGTCATCAAAGTACCATGGTCATGTGGTAAAAACTCAAACAGAAGAGAACTCAGGCATGAAAAACAATGCTCTCCCCTGACTCCTGGCTTCCCTGTCTCCACAGAGGCCGCCTCCTCTAGTGGTTTTTAGCTCCTGTTCTCAGTGACTCTAAATACTATGTTGCTATCTAAAGCGGGAGGGGGGAGTGTGGGGGGGTGTCCTTTTATTTATACCAGTGGAGGTGGGAAAGAGACGTGGGAACAAACGAGCTGCACAAAAGCTGGCCGCTGGGGTGAAGGCAGTAAATGACCATGTGGACTTCAAGCTGCTGGTCTTCAAAGCTTCTGAGTGGGGACAGAGATTCAAAATTGATGGCAGGTCCCCACAGACATCAAGACTTGTGGGGCTGGCTCCTTGCACAAGGAGTGTGGTGCACAATCTATTTTAAACCTTTGGTTTAAATGGTGAAGTTTAAACCACAAAATGCAGCATAGATTTTACTAGCAACCCTCATGTCACATGGATGCTGACTTGTGTGTACCAAACTTCCCTCCTTAAGATGGAGGGGGAGAGAAACCCGGTCTCTGAGTGGATACGTGGCCCAGCCCAATCCCACTGCTGCTTGTTTAGAGATGAGGGGGGGCAAGTCTGGAATAACTCTCAAGGTGCTCACCAGTGCCACCCAGTCTCCCTCTGTGATAGGCTTTGGAAGGTCTCCCACAAGAGCCCGGGGAAGGGGACTGTCACCTGTGCTGATGACAGGGAGAGGGTGCCGCCCAGATGAGGAAGGACGGCAGTCACGCTGCAGGGGTGGAGGCTCCGCCTGTGGCCGTGCCTGAAGATAGGTCACTAACGGATGAGCCCGCAGTCTGCGGAGTCAGGAGAGGAAAGGATCGGGGCAAGTGGCCGCCATCCCGCCTCAGTGCAGCGCCTCCCCCTGCCACTGGCCATTAACTAAGGCATTTGAACTTGCCAAATGGATGGTCGTCAGCCTTTTGAGCCCAAAGTAACTCACACAAAGAAAAGAAAGAACGCAATACAAGGTCAACAGAGGAGCCCATCAGAGTCCCCTCTGTTCGTGGACTGCTCAGAGTCCCCCTTGGAACCCCTCAAACACATCCCACGTCCTCATCCTTACAAACAGGGAAATCAAGTGGCTGCTTACAGAGGGCAGCTTTCAGCTCCTGAGCAGTGTGTGTGTTCTGCTCTTCACTCAAGGCTTCTGGGTGTAGTTTCCGGCCAGGCGTCCTGCTGGCCACCTGGCCACCCACATCAGCTGTTGCATCCGTGTCCCTTTGATCTAGAAGAAAGGGTTCTCAGTGGGGCAAAGTACACAATGGCTGTCCAAATGGGAAGACAGTTTTCAGTCTGCCAGGGTCCCTGTCATCCTACTTCCTTGGGGGTAGGATGCTAAGTGTGACGTCACCACAGCGCTCGTGTTCGGAGCAACAACTGGTAGCCATCTTGCAAGCCAACCTGGTCCCCTTTCGTCTCTCAAGCCACCTCGCACCACCCTGGAGTTCCTGCATTCCGAAGCCGTATCACTTAGGGCCGCTCCTGACTGCAGGAAATGAGACCATGATTGGCAGCGTGGTGAACAAGTCCCCATCTTCTCAGTGTCACATAGCACAGGGCTGCTGGCCCAGGTCAGGCCCCTGTGTCTGCACTTCTCCCAGTTTCCCACCATGGGCCCCTTCAGCGCAGGGAGAGGGAGGCATCCTGCAGACCGGGCTGGCTTTTCTGTTCTGGCCCCACAGAAGCAGGTGAGGGGGGAGGGCCGGGCCAAAGGGGAGGGGGGAGGGCCGGGCCGCAGTGCTCAGGGACCAGTGATGGGAGTGTCTCGGGCCTCCTTCCAGCCTCATGCCCCTTAGTCGCTGACGTCTCATACTGACCAACAAGTTCCTTGTGAGCTCTGACGGGAAGAGAAGAGAAAGGTTCAGGGAGCAAGAGAAAGGCTGTGTGTACAGTGGGTCTGCCCAGTCCCTGAGCCCCGAAAGTTAAATTTGGAAAAGTTGAGTTCATTTATTAGGGAACATGTACTGGACACACAGTTGTAACACAGACAAGTCAGGCTGAAACATGATTGTCCATATGTCATTCCCACCCCACCTCACCACCTCCCACAGGGGGCTTAGCCATGCAACTCACCGTGTCCCGGGGGAACCGCCCAGGGATCCTGGGAAAGCCATCAGGCCTCCACAGCATCTCAAGCCTCTGTTGTTTCCTCCCCATGCTCACCCCTCACCTCACCTGCAGCCCATCAAGTTTGGGGGCATTCACCCGTCAGACCCCCATGCAGAGTCAGGGTGCCTGAGCGATTGTGTGTTAGTGTCAGTCTTGGCATTGTCTCTGAGCCATGTGCCCCGTGGGGTGAGGCGTGTGTCCTGTCTAAGCGTGACACAGCAGATACCTGGGTCCTCTGTTCCTCACTCCCCATCAGGCTACATGGGCATCTCCATCTACAAAACAAGCCTGCTTATCCATCACCTACTGAAGGGTATCTTGGTTGCTTCCAAGTTTGAGTGACTATGAACAAAGCCGCTATAAACATCCATGTGCAGTTCTTCATTTTTTGCATCTAAACCTTTGATCCACTAGAATTTACCCCGGTGTGTGGTGTAGGGTGAAGATGCAACTTTATTTTCAGATGGCTCTTCCATTATTAGACATCATTAATGGAACAGTGTCTCTGCCTCTCAGGGTGAGATGGTACCTTTACCCCACATTAAATTCCTGCATGAGTTCAGGTCGATTTCTGGACTCGCTGCTTCGTTCCACCTGTCGGCTCCACTGTCATGCATCAATATACATCCCTGAGCCTTTATCACCTGCTTGATGTCTACCAGGGCTAATCTCTTAGAATCAGTCCTCTTCTTCAGAATTTCCTGGGGGAACCATTGCAATCAGCTTGTGTAGTTCAGAAATAACAAAACTATGTTTTTGTACCAGATTGTCTTCGTCATAAACAAAGCTCTCGTGCTATTCCTATTGGAACTTCATCCACCTTACCTTCAGAGAGGATTCAGGACTTTAAGTACCCCAACCAAGAATGCGGCACATCTTCTGTTTGAGTTTTCTTGGTGTCTCTCAATCAGGTTTTAATGTTTTATTCATTATAGTTCTTGCTCACTTCTTGTTAAACTCATTCCTATTATCTTGTTTGCTGCTATCATAAATGAACTCATTTCTCACTAGCTGTTGTGTGTAATATGAAAGCTATTGATTTCTGTGTATTAACTTGTACCCTATCACCTGATCAACTCACTTACTGTTTCTAGCTGTATTTCAACTGGGTTCTCTAGAGGTTTCCACAGATACAATCACAGTGTGTTCAAACAGTGATGATGCTCCTTTCCAATTATCATATCTCTAATTTCTCTTGTAGTGTTGGCTGATAGCTTCAATAGATGTTAAATAATAGAGTTAGAGTGAATATTCTTGTTGTGGTCCTAGGTGTAGTAAAATCCTTCTAGGGTCTCCCATCAAGTATGATGCAGGGTGTGTGTGTGTGTGTCCGTCTCTATACATAATACATGTGTCTATACCTGTATATGTGTGTGTACTTCTCTACATGTATTGTGTGTGTGTGTGTGTGTGTGTGTGTGTGTGTACTGGGGTCCAAAAAAGTGTATACAAGTGGACCCTTTGGTCAATATTGCTCAAGTAATAGTTCACCATAATCAGAAGTGTCTGGACGCTGATGGTAACCACTTTGAGCACCTCTTGCGATTGCAGAAGTCAAATGTGACTTGTATTCATCTCTTGTTGTGGGTATATATTGAGTATGACAATTTTAATACAGTTTTCCTTTCTTAAAATGTGTATACATTTTTTGGACACCCTCTGCATATATAATCACTTTGGGAAAATTTATCTATTCTATTGATTGAGGTTTTTTTAATTAAACTTTATTGAGGTGTCAATGGTTAGTAAAGTTACATAGGTTTCAAGTGTACAATTCCATAATACATCATCTATATATCACACTGTATGTTCACCACCCAGAGTCAGTTCTCCTTCCATTACCATATATTTTATTTATTGAGTTTTTATTAAAAGTGGTTGTTGGATTTTGTCAGATGCCTTCTCAATGTCTGTGATTATAATCATATTTTAGTATTGCATTCTAATTTTTTAAATATAATCCGTTTTTGCATTTCTGGAATAAACCCACCTCACAGTGATGACTGTATTGCTTTTTTCCTCTGATGCTTGGTGGTTAGTATTTTAGTTAGAATTTTAATATCCATTACTGAGGACATCTGTAGTTTTCTTTCTCTTTTAGTCTTAGTCAAATAGGTCGATCTCTAATGTAGGCATTTCATAATAAAAAAATTGGAATGTTTTCCTTATTTTTGTATGCTCTGAAACACTGCTGGTAGTCATGATATCATTGGCTACTTAAAGGTTGGTATTAATCTTCCCCAAAATTAACTGGGCTTGGTGCTTGTGGAGGGAGCTCTGATCACCTTTTCTATTTATTCTGTAGACACCAGCAAGTTCAGATTTTCTGGGACCTTTGCTCATGTCGATCTTCAGCGTACGAGCTTTGCTTGATGGCCATTTTATAGGTATAGAGATGTGTACTCAGTCCTGCTTCTCCATGGACCTGCTGGCACCACGCCCAGCCAGCCCCTCACTGTGCCTGGGACCCTGCCCCCAGCAAGCGGGTGGGAGCAGCTCAGGACCTTCTCTCACAGCAGGTTGATTCCATGGCATGCTGCACATTCCAGAGTTTTCTATCAGATCAGCCTGAGACCACACACAAGTGACACCTCCTCTTTGCCTTGCTTGGTCCCCCATTCTAGCCTGTTTCCATGACTGTTTTCCAAGTTTCTCATGAGAAAACACTCTCAATGAATCACATTTCAAAGACACAGAGTTTGGGGTTCGCTCTTGAGGCCTCTTTCGTTTTGTTTTGTTTTCATTCCTGCAGAGAATATCCTTTTTGTTGATAAGATTCCTTTGACTGTGGTCAAAATGAGCACAGTCCTGTGAAGAGTAAGTTGTGACACCTGCCCTGCATGGAGGACTTATGAGCTCCTGTCCTCAGCGGGAAAAGGAAAAAAAGCGCTGAGGCCAAGAGAAGGGTGGCAGGGGGTCTCCAGGCAGCAGCCAACATGGCCCCCATCCTGTGGCTAGGAACCTGGGCTCAGAGAGCATCATAAAACTGCCCCCTTCGTGCCTCTGACCTCAAAAGCCCCTGCACTCATTGTATGTAAAGAGCATTAAAAATAATAACAATGACGCTTGGGGTGCTTTGTGAGTTCTCCTGAGGCTCGTCCTCGTGGAGCTGACTGCACTCTCTCCGTTGGTCACATGTGACGGCCACCAGCAGACAGAAGCCTCATTTCCTAGCTGTCAGCACAAAGCCATGAAGCACGCCAAGCCTGGTGTGCTGGGTCCAGGAAACAGCTGGGTCCACCCATAAGAAGGGAAGCAGAGATGGTGATGGTGCATGCTGTGACCCCTACAGAGCTGTAAGGGCTTGAGGCCTCCAGAGACAGAAAGTGTCATGCAACAGGAGGCATAGCCCCCTGCAGCTTGTCCCCCATCTGTCCTGTGGTTCTTTAGGGGAAATGGAAATCGTGTGGGTTAAATCAGAGAACTCAGCCCCATTCATGGCTTTTGGTGATGTGAGTCTTGCACTGTCCTCAGGAGTAAGCGAAAGTTTGGGGAAGCGAAAAATCTGTAGCTCAGACATCACTCCTGAAATGCGGCCCCAAAGACAGGCCAGGCCCAGGCGGGACTCATGGAGAGCGTGGGCCACAGCCTCAGTGGAACCCCCATGTCTGTGCGGGGCCCACGAGACACCCCTGCAGTTCTGGAAGGGGACACACTGGGCCCAACATTGTGTTGTCACTCGCGTGGTGTTCAGTTAGCCTTGATGGCCTCTCCAGGCAGCCCTCAAGGCCCAGGCCACACTTACTACAAGTGCTCTTGGGGCACAGATGGCTGAGCATGTGACACTCGCACCTCCAACTCCTGGGGACCATGAGCCTTGACTTCCACAATCAGAGGTTTGTTCAGTCCAAGCAAAGCCCCAGAAAGGGAGTAGGTCAGAAAAGCAGTGACTCTGAGTAGGAGTCACCAGCTAGGTCCCAGGTAACTTAGAGACACACGTTTGGGGACCCGGGCACTTGGTCCAGCTCACCACCAGGTCCTAGTGGCTCTAAGGGACAGCAGGCTCCACTCAGGAAGGCGAAGTGAGCGCACGGTCTGTGGGTCTTGAGTTTGCACAGGAATATCACCTGGAGCCCTGGGCAGCCTCAGAGGTGAATGCTGGGGGCGGGGGGAGGGGTGTCCTGTTCTCACACAGTCCACATTTGCTGTGGCCTCCACCCCCATCCTGGGCACCACACGTTCTCATCAGTGAATCTTTAAATTAAGGTGTAATTCTCAACCCCCAGGACCAAGGGGAAGTGCTGGTAGGATTTCTGGGATCTGTCTGGGTAATGATGGTGCAAGCAGCCAGGGGCTCTATACTCTGGGATTGCAGCCTGAACACCAGCAGCCCGTCCACTTGCTCTCCCTGCAGGTTGTGGGTGGCAGTGACCTTGTGTCGCTTGTTTGGTGACAGGTCACCACATCCTCTCTTCCCAGGACTCTGCTATACAAATGTGCCCATCAAATACAGACACACTCAGGTTTTGAGTAGTCTGGGAATGAGCACTCCCACTGACACCTGATGTGTCTCCACGAAGCCCCCTCATTGCAGCCGTGCAGTACTCGCCAGCCTGTGTGAACGTAGAGGCTCGCAAGTGGGAGAACAGGGAGGCTGGGGCAGCGGGCTCTGCACAGGATGAGGCAGGTGACAAGGAAAGCAGTCACCCCATGGGGAGGGCGCTGTTCTGATGCCTTCTCTGTCCCCCAGGCCTGGACGTCAGGCAAGCTCAGGTCGTCGTCCTGTCCTCAGGGACCAAGTGCATCAGCGGCGAGTACATCAATGACCAGGGGCTGGTGGTCAACGACTGCCACGCCGAGACCGTGGCCCGAAGGGCATTGCTCCACTTCCTGTATGCGCAGCTGGAGCTGCACCTCAGGTGAGTGGCCAGGCCAAGGGACACTGGCTATGGACGTCAGTTCGGCCTAGTGACACAGGTCAGCTCCGCTGTTATTATCTGTATTCAAGCAGAACCCCTGCATGTGGCGGACAGGCTGCCCTAGCAGCACTCATCTTACTCAGATGGGAGGCGTGCTTTGGGCACTGGCAATGTTGCCACACAGTCCGGTCAGATGCTCAAATTTCAGACACCTCCTCATGATGCTCAGGCCTCCCTCCAGGGGACGTCTGCCTGTCCCTGGGTGACCGTGGCTGCAGCAGGCGATCTGCAAGGTGCACACATGTCATCCCCCCATACGCATGCCCACATGTATGAACACATCGTGTCACACACCCATTCCATGTGATGACATTTTCTAGGAAAATGTCTGAGGTGTCTTAGTTCAGGCTGCTATAACAGACACCCCAGGTTGGGGCTGAGTCACTGACTGATCACAGTCTGGAGGGTGGAAGTCCAGGGTCAACTCCTCAGCAGATCCAGTGTCTGGTGAGGACCCACTTCCTGGTTCATGGACGGCACATGACCTCACATGGAGGGAGAGGTAAGGGAGCTCTCAGAGGTCTCCTTTATAAGGTCATTGATCCCATCACGGGGGATCCACCCTCATGACCTCATGACCTCCCAAGGCCCCACTTCCTGACACCACCACACTGGGGGGTATGGCTTCAACATGGGAATTTTGGGAGTACAAACGTTGAGCCCATAGCAAGGGGGTCACTAAAGGGCAGCCTTTCCCTAGGACAACAGTGTCCCACAGTTAAGGCCCAAGTCCCTGGCACAGTGCTCTTGTCACAAGGCCAGAATTCATCCAAAGTCAAGGGCTCTGATAATAAAGAGGGTGAGGCCATGGCTGCCAGTACTCCACACACTGACCGCTATCACTCAGAGTGTTTTGCCCGCTCCTCACTCACACTCCAAATGCCACAGACAAGGAGACGATGGGATTGCAGGCTAGCTAGAGAGGGACGCACAGGTGTCCCCAGAGGAGCAGCTGCCCTTTCCTGTGGGTTTTAGTGAAGACAATATTCTTTCCACCACGGGCCTTCATCATTAATCCAGATCTAGCCGCAGGCTCTAAAAAGAAAGACAACCCCACAGAAAGCTGGCTGCCTCTGGGAAACACTGTGGATGGTGCTTTGTTACCTGGAGCAACTCCCTACTCCCCCAGTCAACTGTATCCCAGCACAACAGAGTACTGGTGACATCGACACCTCCGTTCCATTCTGACAAAGCTGTGCCCACTTTAAAGGGGAGCCATGACCCAGTATTTTCACTAGGCTTGGTGCGTCTGACCAGCAGAAATGTGCAGGAGAGCTGAGCGCCTCCTTCCATCTTTGTCTGCAACCTGTTCTGACAGTTTCTCAGCCACGGACACTTCTTACAGAGCACACAAGGTGTGGCCTCCTCTCAGACACCGGGCAGCCTGCCTTTTCATTTCCCTTCCCCAGACTTTGTCCCATCCCAGGCCATGGGGCTCAAATGTTAACACACAAGCCCAGGCCAACTTCCCATGTCTCCAGCCAGCAGCTCAGAGCACATCTGAAACACCAGTCAGGTTCAACCCTCTCCTATACCCCACAGTCCTGAGTGCACCCGACTTCCCAGACCCTGACGCCTGGAACCACCACTGAAGTGGCAATTTCTTGCCTGCTCCTCCTCTGAGCATGTTCTCAGAGAGGTTCTGAAAGCATGGGGTGGCGGAGACCCCAGGAAACACGCTCCAGGTCCTCGGGCAACCTGCTTGGGCCGCCAGAAGGTGCAGGCTGTCGCTACGCTGGCTGCCATCTCTCTACAAAAACCACAGAAGCAGAGCTGCAGGTGGACGTGAGCACGTGACGCGTCCAGATGCAGCCCTGCAGTGGGGTGTGTGGTCACAGTGCCTCATGGCTGTGTCTTTGCCAGAAACATTTCTCCCTTGCCTCCCCCAGCTGCGTCCACATCCTTTGAAGCAGTGTCCCTCAAACCCACTAACGTGGAGTCTTGGGAGCTCCAGGGAGTGACCCACGAGCAATGTCACCGTGCCACTGGCTGGGAAGGGTGCGGCCTGCCCCATGGGGGTATGAGCAATGGCTGCAGAAAGCCAACAAAGGTGACAAGTGGAGCACAGTGCCCCCGCAGGCCAGGCTCTGCATTTGCTCCAAGCCTGGGGCCAGGGAGGGGGGTACTTCGAGAGAGCAAGGGGGGACTGGCAGCGGAAGGAGCAGAGGCAAGGAAGCAGGAAGACTGTGGGCCATCTTGAGGGTTTCCTGGGGAGAAAATGTCTGTTCTGCTGCCTGTGTGATGGCACAACCGGCAGGCGAGAATCCGTCACCAATGGGGCAGAACGTGTAAAAACAGCCAGAGCGGCAGAGAGAAGAGAGTCTGTGACTAGTGAGAATGGGGTCTGAGAAGGGAGCAGCCATGCTGGCTTCGTGCCCTGCAGGGCCTGGGCACATCAGAGGAGATGGGCATGTGATGACTGCGTGGGACGGCCAAGGGCAAAGACATGTCCTTCAGGGGCTGGAGGGCTGCTGGGTTTGCTGGAGCACTACCCGGGCTGGGTGCAGAAGGAAAGCAGGTCCAAGCCCTGGACTCCTCGCTGGTCCGGCAGCCAAGCTCTACCCACTGTCAAAGTTCCTTTTCTCCTTTAATACAGAAACGCATTGCCCGTGGAGGCCGCGTGGAACCCACGGTGCCCGCGAGGACCGCTTGTGAGCCCAGTTTTATAAACACAGATCCGGGTTCACATCTACTAAGAAGCGGGCTGTGGGAAAGAGCCCAAACGTGACTGTTGGAGAGGGGTGACAAGAACGGGGTTTCTGCCATGTTTTGCTTTCAGCTATTCTAGAGGTTTCTGTGCAAAGGTGAAGAGGGGAAAGTGGGGAATAACAACAAAATGGGACAAAAGCGCCCGCTTGTCGGGACATGTCTGGCTTGGTCCACAGCAGTGACTGCGCCTCTTTCTGTCCCTAGCCAGCGTCGAGAGGACTCGGAGCGCTCCATATTCGTGCGGCTGAAGGACGGAGGCTACAGGCTGAGGGACAACACCCTATTCCATCTGTACGTGAGCACGTCCCCCTGCGGAGATGCGCGCCTGAACTCTCCCTACGAAATCACCACGGACCGTAAGAGACCAAGTTTTTACCTTTTTAAACAACTGGCCCCATGCTGTCCTCCATCTGGGATGCGGCCCCAGGCTATCTGTGCCAGGCCTCACGCGTGTGCTGTGGCCAGGCCCTCAGATGCTGGGCACCGATGGCATGGCATCTGCAGTCCTGACTAGCTGTCCCTCTATATAAACTGTTTCATTATTTGGCTCCCACGTCATGTGATAAGTCAGAAACCTTGTCCTGGGCTGAGGACAGAGCCAGGAGGACGAAGACCAGAGTTACATGCAGTGACAGCACATTCACACTGCTTTGGGTGCTTCTGCTGCAACTTTGGGGAAAATAAAGCACAGCTTTTTAACTAAGCCAGTAACAGGTGATGCCAAGCAGACACCTCCCCAGGTTAGCTGGCATCACCCCAAGTTCCGTGCTGAACCCACTTGCAGGGAGTTTATGAAAGCAGGTATGCACAGGACCAGTCACCTCCAGCAACACGGAAAGGGCACTCTGTGTGTGCCAGGACACCAAGGGGTCTCCTCCCTGTGGATCTGATGCTCAGCATCCCTGTGAAACAAGAAATCTTGTGGCTGCTGTAAGTGTGCTAAGAAAATCTATTGCTGATGCGTGTGTGTGTGTGTGTGTTACACATGCTTGTGCGCATGTGTACACGTACACGTACCTTCCCAGAAGCCACACAGGCCACCCTCCTGATGTGGCCATGCCATTAAGTGTGTGTGTGACAGGGACCTGGTCCTAATGAGCAGTGGAGGCACTGAAGTCTCTGTCTTGGGCTCAGAGGAAACAACAGTAGAAACAGAGATGGTACAGTCACTAAATTCTCCCTTCTGACCCCTCCTCCCACATGGAAGACTACGTTTGTGTTGAATCACCACTAGAAGGAAAGATGAGTGCTTGCTGGATGCTTGCCTTGCCACATCCCAAGGGTGCGGGAAATAGCATAGCTTTAGTCCTACATGAATTTAACCTGCTTCTCTAGGGAGCGGGCTGGATGGGATCCTTCAGAGTGGGACTCCAAGTGACTTTTTCAATACCTTTACTCAGCGTGGGCCGCTGTAGTGGACGCCACAGGTCGGGGCTTATAAATAGCAGACACTTATCCCTCGCAGTCTGGAGGTTGAATGTCTGAGATCAAGGCGTCAGCAGGTTCAATGTCTGGTGAAGACCCGCTTCCTGGTTCACAGGAGGCATCTTCTCACTGTGACTTCTTTTTCATGAGGATGCTAATCTCATCCATGGGGGCTCCACCCTCATGACCTCATCATGTCCCAGAGGCCCCGCCTCCTGACACCACCACACTGGGGGTTAGGCTTCTACATAAGAATTTGGGGACATAAACATTCAGGCCATACAACACTCTATGGAAAGTAAATGGAAGAATCGAGTCTAATTGAGAATCAAGAGAATGCAACCCAGTAAGTACCAGGGACATTTCAAGGCTTTGCCCCAGGGGTGAGGGGCTGGGCGGCCTGATGGGGTCAGGCAGGGTGTTCCTTCACCACCATGCCATCTCAGAAAGAGAGAGGGAACAACAACATGGAGCGGATCATTTCTCCTGAGGTGTTCATCAGGCTGGGTCTACATGAGCCCGACACCCCATAGATAACTGAAATGTGGTCTGTGTAGCTACTGGAATTATCGTTCCATTTTTCATGGAAGCTTTGGCATCATGAAAACCCAGCCTAGAGCTCTTCAGTCCTGGGGGGGAGACCTGCACATGTGTGCGGCTGGCCTAATTCATGCAGCTTCCTGCCATTGGGAACCCAGCCCCGCCTGAGCCCCGCCGGGAGCCCCACCGGTGTCTGCAGAGGCCAGTTCCAGCTCATCGGGCCCCCACCTCTGCACTTCAGACACCCACTGCAGCCTCCACAGTCCTGATTCCAACTTGCAAAGCTGGTGATTTAGAAAAACAAACACACACGTTCTCACATGTGCCCTGGGGTTCGCTTTCAGGCACAGATGTCTTTTATTTCATGGTGTTTTTAAGAAGTGGCAGGTGCTGGTAGGAGAAAAAAAATAAAGCATTTTCCTCACATTTTGGCTGCAGATAATGCCAGACAAAAATGAGGTGCTGAGGCTGGTGTTGCTCCAGTGCCTCCTACTGGAGATGCCAAAGAGGGGCCGCTGGCCAGTTCATCCCGCAGGCCGTCTGCCAAGAGCCCTACATCACTGTTCCTCATCCACTCAGTAAGGACAGAAAACCCCAAATTTCTGCTTGGAAGGGTCTCTTAGACAGATTTCAATTTCCCTGCCCTCCCAAGGAAGGCATGAGGCTCAGGAATAACTGTCACATTAGAGAGAATCCGCTGACATCAAGGGTGGAGGCTCTGCATTGGCTCTCTCGTGTGTTTCTCTCTGCTACTCTTTCAAGAGGGTTGGAAAGCCCTGCTGGAGCAAGGAATGCAGGCAGCCATGACCTTCACTCTGATGGGCTTCTACTGGGCAGAGGCCATGGGGACAGCCTTGCAGGGAACCCTGCCTGTTGGGGCCAATCACAGAGGTCAGCCTGTCTGCCTCCTACAGGCCAGCCCTGCAGAAACCCAGCCTCACTCCCCCTCCACTCTGGGGCACACAGCCCAAAGGTCACGGCAGTATCGTTGTGCCCATACAAGTACGTGCCATCCCTATTGAGGTTATCATCGGTTCTGACAAGCACATCACAACCTGGGAGAAGCCCTGCCCTGGAGACCAAGGCCTCCCACTTCCTGGCCTCTTTGGGGGCCACCCTCTCTTTGCCAGCATTGCCCTGCATGGTCTCTATCACTTGAGCTTATTTTATCCTCATGCCCTCATTTGGTCGGCATTTGTACACCTCCGCACGGACATGTCATCTGCAACTGTGCCCAATTCTCTTCCCCACTTCCTACACACACACACACACACACACACACACGTGCATAAGCACAGATGCACACACAAGTACACACACGGGTATAAGCGCATGTGTGGGCACACACATACAAGCATGTGCACACACTAGTACACATGTGCATAAGCATGTGTGTGCACACATACATAAGAACATTCACACACAAGTACACACATTGGTTTGATCACATGTGTGTGCACACATGAGCACATGTACAGTATGTACACATGTATATGCATAAGCACATATGTGTGCTCGTGTGTATACATAAGAACATATGCACACGTGTGCACCTGTGTACATACACATACATGAGGACATACACACATGGATAGAAGCACACATGTGTGCACACACATACATATGAGCATGTGCACTCCAGTACATATGGGTACATAAGCACGTATGCACACACAGGTACTCATGCATACATATGCACGCACACACATACTCAACAGGCGTCTGACGAACTGGATCTGCAGACACAACTATGACTGACTGTCTGAGATGCTCTGAACAGAGGTGCCTGCATTGTCCCCCTTCCTTTAAAGAGTGAAGGAATGCAGAGCAAGCACAGGAAGGAAAGTCTGTTCTTGGGTCTAAACCAGTGAAGCCAGTATCACATCCCAGATGACTGACTGGCAGAGAACTAAGTCTGACCATTACAAACGTCTGACTCCCACCGGCTGCCCAGTGACTGTGCCACCCACCAGGGCCGCCCTGGCCTCAGCTGTCCCTCAGTGATAAAACTTCCACAGGCCCCTGAGGCCAGCACAGAGCCCTGGCATGACCCAGCCCACCTCCCTCGGATGCCTATGGCTGATGAAATTCTAAATTCCCCAGGTTTTTCTTCTCAAAAACACTCATCTGGATGGATCATAAATTCTCTCTCCCTGGAGTCTAAAAACGGAGTCAGTACTGACTGGTCTGAGGCATCCCAGAGGTGTGTGGACTGTGAACAGTCGCACACTTGATTGGGTTGTCCACACCTCTGGCTTATCTGTCAAGACCACCCGGGAAGTTTCTGCCAATACAGGTTCCTGCCGCCTGCACCTCCCCCGAGATTCTGGTGCCTTCACTGGGGTGGAGTCCCAGGACCTGGTCTTTTGAAAGCTCCCCTGTGATCTGGAGGGTCAGCCATGTTTTGAGCTCTTGGTTGGAAGCCCCTAGCTTGTCTCCTGCCCCATCTGGTGTGGTGGGAAGGTCTGCGTGAGCAGGAGGTCTGCTGGGGCCTCCCCAAAGGCCAGGCAGGCTTGCCATTTCTGGTGGGGATGGAGCCACAGGGTCTGCAGATGGGAATCTTGATCTTACCCACTCACAGTGTCTTGCTGGAGGAGGCCAGCCCCATGAATGGTCTGTGTCCTGAGTGGCCCTGGGAGACCGGGGCTAGACCGAAGGCCATTCTGATAGGAACCAGAATGGTCAAGAGCAATGAAAGCATGAGGGTTCTTCCCTGTGGTGAGTTCTTGTAGGGCAACTACTTACTGTCCTCCCACTAACCCACCAGCATCCTTCATGAAAAGTCCTCCTTCTTGGCAGGTTCTCAAGTAGCCTGGTAAATTCAGTACTTGCTGCCATTTCCCAGGAGTTTGACAGCTTAGCTAAATTTCCAATCTGTCTCCCTCAAGATGCCATGAAAAATCGCAAGATTATGCCAGATCTTACAAGCATGTGCTAAGTGCTTACTGTGCTCTACTCCACTTATTGTACATTAGGGCTACTCACTAGATAAGCCCAGAATCCCATCGGAAGTCAGGGAACCTAACATGCACTTCCTGAAGTCCCTGTCTTCAGATTTGCTTACTGAGTTATAGACGCATGCAATATATGACCACGTTCGTGCGTTGCAGCATCAACGAATGTAAATGACCTCCTAACTCACCATTGTCACCATCACTATCTTCATCAAGTACAAACAAAGGACGCCCACATGACCACATGACAAATACTGTAGACATCACAATAATTAGTCGATTGCTTCACAGGTAATGCTTCTGGGATATGCCTTTTAAAGATGACTTGAAAATTAACAAGTTTATTTGGTGTTTAAAAACATTCTCTTCCTTTCCTATACCTGTTTTCCATTTTTTACTCTCTCTCCCATATAGTCTTACAGCAACCATATGTCACTTTTTATATATATCTTGGCTCCCTAGGTGGACTTTTTCAATTACCATTTATCTCCACTTCCGTTTGATTCTCTCCTAAAAATAAAATGTTTACTTGAACAATTTCCTATGGTGTATTACCACCCTCACTTTATCTTGACATCAATCTCCAAAGGTAAGGGTTTCAGGTTAATAAGCACTGTAGTGAAGAGTCTGATGACGTGGGCTATTAGAATTAGATTAGAATATTCTCATGGGTGTGTACATGGCAGGCAGCACTTTCCTGTTGCACACCTTCACTGTAGGGCATGCTGTAAACCAACAACACATATTTAAGTTCCGTTCCCTGCAGCTTCTTATTCTATCGCATTTTGTTCTGCTAGAAGTGGCATCTTCAACTCCCCCCTGCCTCTTGCAATTAGGCAAGAAAGAGCCAGAGGAAACGGGCTCTGTAAGACCACTGATCAAGCTCACCAGGGAGCTGCTAGAGAAGGCAGCCTGAGATTTTACATCCCCTCCAACAAACACTTCTCAGGAGCCCCTTGTGCACCTGGCTCTTCAGGAAAAATTAATCTACCTGAAAGCTTGGGTTAGTTCCTAGAAACCAGTTGTTATTCGAGCCATACCTCCCTGTTGTCATGGCACTACTGACTATGGAGTCTGCTTGAAGGCACGTTAGTTGTGCAGAAGCAGTGGGTAAGAATTTAGAAAAGCCTTACAATATAATAGGCAACTTCCAAAGTCTGAAAAATGACACAGTGGTTGAAGCATGCGAGAATGATATGAACACTATAATCACCAGAAAGAGAGGGGCTGCAAGTACCACATTCCCTGAGAAAAAATATTCCTCACATGTAAGAGTCAGGTCCCTAACATGCAGTAAATTGTGCAGACTGTTAGGTACGCTGGCCCTCCACTCTCCCAATGCTGCTGACCACTGGAAATTGATGTGATAAAGACCCCCACTGGACAGTGTAAAAAGTCAGGTCAGACCAAAGTTTGCCTCAGGTGTTTTGAGTTATGTCAACTATCTTATGTTCAATTTATCATCATCATCATCATCATCATCATCATCATCATCATCATCATTGTCACCATCACCATCACTATCATCATCACCATCATCACCATCACCACCACCAACACCACCATCATCACCATCATCATCATTACCATCATTAGCATTGTCACCATCACTCTCATCATCACCATTATCACCACCATCGTCATCATCCTCTGATTCCTAGTGCCCATTTAAAGCTGTAAAGAAGAGATTTGTGCTTCACCAGAGGGAGGGCTGGATGTCCTTAGCTACACCCCCACCCACTCCCTGCCTCCCAGGTTGAGTCTGTCACCTTGTTCCTTCCTTCTGTGGATGACTCACCGACCAGTCTAAGTACTTGGGTCTCATCAAGTACTTGGTTGGCAGAAGGATCAAAAAGCAATCAAAACCTTTCAAAAGTTTACTGTCTCTACTGAAGTACAGTAATCTTTTTTCCCAGGAGAAGGCCTTTGGGCACTATGGTAGGTAGTATAGGAACTTCTTAGAAATAATGAAAAAACAAACTGGAAGTTACATTGAGATCTATATATGAGAGAAGGTGCCCACATAAATCCACATTACTTATTATTTGATGCCTTCAATAAGGGTAAGTGACAGAGAAACCAAATCTGTACAACTTCTCAAACTTCAATAGAAACTTTTAAAGAATGCATCTAGTATTTATCCATGATATCACATGTATGTAAATACTGGGATTGCTCTGCTGTGTTAGATACACGTTGTATGCAAAGCCATTAACCATTTCCGTATTACAATATCCAGATTCCATGTACAGAACTTTTTTTATTTTTTTATTTATTATTTATTTATTTTTGTGTGTGTGAAATGAACATTTTTTAGTTTTAGCTGTACAACACAGTGCAATAGTTATACTTTTTACCCCTCAAAGTGACAACCCTCCTCCCCCGATCCACTGCCCCACTCTTCCCCTGCCATATCATACATATCTATTACAATTCCCTTGACTCCATTCCCACACTATACTCCACGTCCTGTGACTATATACATATATATTCAATTATAGTTGACATACAAATTATACAACATCAGGTGTACAGTGCAGTGATCAAGCCTCTACCCCATCCATGAAGTGGTCTCCCTAACAAAACACAGGACCATTTGACACCTTACAAAATATTTACAACATTATTAATTATATTCCGTGAACTGTCTTTCATATCCTTGTGGCAATATTGTAGTTACTTATTTATGCTGTCTAATCTCTTCCCCTTCTCCCTCATCCCCACCCCCCCTCCTAACTAGCAACCATCAGTTTTTTCTCTATATCTCTGAGACTATTGCGTGTTCTTTTCTTGTTCATTCAGTTTTTTAGATTCCACATATAAGTGAGATCATATGGTATTTGTCTTCCTCTGACTGATTTATTTCACTTAACATAATGTTCTCTACGTCCATCTGTATCATTGCAAATGGTAAGATTTCATTCTTCTTTATAGTGGAGTAATATTCCATTGTATAAATGTACCACAGCTTCCTAATCCAGTCATCTACCGTTGCGCATTTTGGTTGTTTCCAAGTCTTGGCTATTGTAAATAGTGCTGCAATAAACATAGGTGTGCATATATTTTTTTGAATTAGCATCTTGAGTCTCTCTAGATAGATACCCAAGAGTGAAATTGCTGGGTCATACAGCAGTTCAATTTCCAATTTTTTGAGATACCGCCATACTGACTTCCATAATGGCTGCACCAATCTGCAGTCCCACCAACAGTGCAGCAGGGTTCCCTTTTCCCCACAACCTCGCCAGCACTTGTTGTTTGTTGATTTATTGATGATAGCCATTCTGACCAGAGTGAGGTGGTATCTCTGTGGTTTTTATTTGTGTTTCTCTAATGATTAGTGAGGTTGAACATTTTTTCATATGCCTGTTGGCCATCTGTATGTCCTTTTTAGAGAAATGCCTCTT
>NW_017732151.1:416588-422088 GCF_001890085.2 Hipposideros armiger
TCTGTGGCCTGTGGAGGTGGGGGCCAAGCACCAAGGGCTCAGGGTGCCCCCAACAACACAGCTCTAGATGGGCTGGGCAGGCACCCAAGTCACCACAGGATGTGGTCAGTGGCCCCACCAAGTCAGAGCAGCATGCACTCCTACATTGGCAACCAGCCTGCACAAACTCGCCAGGAAAGCCCCAGCCGGATCACGCAGGCACACAGCTCACAGCCCTACACTCCCAGGAAAATTCCCAGTCTCAGCCTGTCCCAATCAGCAACTTGCAGATCAGGCCGAGCAGCCCGATAGCCAACCGCCAGCCTAACAACTCCGTATGCACAGTATGGAGAGCGGGGCCCCAAGGCTTCTCGTGCACTCCCTCATCTCAATGAACAGCCTGCTGGAACTGGAACACGCCCACCAGGCATTTCCCTGGCTATGCAGCACAAGCAGTGTGGATGGTGGGGACCCAAGGCCACATGCGCGTGTATGCACACACGCACTCCTGTGCCAATTCCACCAGACCTATGCAGTCCCAGACCTGAGCCTCTGTGGGAGGGCCCAGCTCTGAAAAAATAGTGCCCTCTTATACACTACTCGTGTACAAGCTCCACACCAGGGGGACAATGGTCCAAAAACCTCCAGCTCCCGTGCCAAAGGCTCTCAGTTCAGTCCTTCCCCGCAGGCTCCTGGGCCCTGCTCACACAACTACTCCCTCCACCAGGGACCGGGTGAGTGCTCACCAGCAAGCAAGTCCATGTGCCGGCTCCACTAGTTCTCCAGCCACACTCAGCCTCACCGAGTTGAGCAAAGAGAGTCCTCACTAATTTCTACTGCCAGCTATCATAGAACTCCTCTTCCTGGGAAAGTAACTCTGGGCTGTGAGCTCGGTGTGGGGCCGGAGTGTCTCTCCCCCAACTGGAGCAGCCTCCCCACCGCTGAGGTGTCCCTCACAGGGTTCACCCTCTCTCATCTCCGCCCCTCCTACCAGACTCCATGTGGCCTCCTCTTTAAGTCCTTCGTTTAGAGGCTCTGTTCATCTAGTATCCAGGGGACTTCCAAGTTTGAATGGGGTACAAATTATTTGTAATTTTGGTGTGATCCTGGGAGACAGTTGGCACAGTGTCTGTCTATTCTGCCATCATACCAGAAGTGTACAGAACTTTTTTAAAGAAAGAAAAAATGTAATCTTTCCCTTGTTCAAGCTAGTTCTCCAAATAACTGTGGGGTGTGCAGTGTGTGTGTGTGTGTGTGTGTGTGTGTGTGTGTGCGCGCGCGCGCGCGCGCGTGCACATGGGCATGTTAGAGACCACTGGGGCTATCCGTAGAGTGCATCAGGGCACTGCATCACATAACCCATCTGTAATAAGCGGCATGTGCTGACACTGTCAGGTGTCCTGTCTCATTTCTTGCCCACAGCCTAGGAGGCAGGCTCCACTATTACCCGAGGTTTAGTATGAAATACCTGTGTCACAGTGGTTGTAAGTAACTTTTCCAACATTAGGCAACTAGGAAACAATAGAGGTGGGCAGATCACAGCCCTTGGGCCAAACTCCACCACCACCTTTTCTATGTGGCCCATGAACAAAGCATGGTTTGACACTTTTATGTGGCTGAAAGGGTGATAAAAATAGTATTCCACATCAGAGGGGCAATAGATTGGGGGAGGGAGTTATCATTTTGTGAGAGGTGAAATGTATAACTATTAAGTTGTTTTATACATCTGAAACTAATATTTAAAAAATACTATTCCACAACATGTAAAAATGGTGTGGAACTCAAACCCCTGTGTTCACAGTGAGTGGGAGGTGGCCCCTTGCTCACTGGCCTGTCCACTGTTCTGTGCTTTGGGGCAGAGCTGAATGGCTGTGACCAAATTCCCACAGAGCCTCGGACACTTGCTGTCCAGCCCTTTACAAGGTGGCCAAGCCACTCTCAAAGTGTGCTCTGCAGTCCACTCTTCACCACGTCCTCACGGCCCTGGTGCTGACTAATGCCTCTGGGTTTCAATGCGTTGGCAGTGGCACCAGGGTCTCTTGAGCTGTTACTAGCCCTCCAGGCTGGGGAGCCAGAAAGTCCCTGGACACACAGGGTCCCAGCTGCCTCTCATGCTGCCTCTTATCTCCTAGTGACCAGCAGCAAACACATCGTCAGGAAGTTCCGCGGGCACCTGCGCACGAAGATTGAGTCTGGGGAGGGGACCGTGCCCGTCCGGGGCCCCAGCACAGTGCAGACGTGGGACGGCATCCTGCTGGGCGAGCAGCTCATCACCATGTCCTGCACAGACAAGATCGCCAGGTAACAGACCTCTGTGGCCTGGTGGCCCAAGTGACAGTGGGCACAGGGAGTGGAACCAGGAGAGTCCCATCCACCTTTCTCATAGACCACAGCCTGAGTTTCACGTGCCCACGGCGAGGATGCCTAGAGTGAGCACATGCCTGGCAAGCCTAAGCCACCACCACTGCACACACACACACACACACACACACGCATACACATGTATGTGCACACAATACACACAACACTGGTGCAGGTCCCTGTCTGACAGGCTGGGCACAGGCTCACAGCCTGATTGGAAGGCAAGTTGTGCTGTTCACTTGGCCCACCTGTGTTCAGCACCCCCGGGGACCACCTGCTCCCCACACCTTGGCACCCTGGGAGCAGGGAGGGTTCCCAGGGGAGGGTAGAGGCTCCCTGACGGAGCCACCCCCAGTGGTGGCAGCAAGGTGGTCGTAAAAAATGGTGTTAAGAACAAATCAGAACTTCTGTGAACTCTGGTAAATGCACTAACTTAGCATCTACCCACCAAGTACAGTGCATCCTACTCATACATGGCCCCAGTTCCAACCACACTGCCCCATGAGATGCTCGACATGGAACGTTCTGGGGCCGAAACTCTCAGGAGATGAGAAGGCTGGTCTCCCAAATGTGAAAGGAGAGTGGGGCAAGGGTGAAGGTGGCAGAGTGCCCCACAACACCCAGGTCACATGCACCAACCTAGGCATGGTTCCAGCACGTGGACACCCGTGAGGCAGGACTGTCTGCCACCAGGAGTCCCTGGGAGCCCCAGGTGCTGCAGGCCCTGCCAAGGGTCCCACGTCCTCAGGGTCTCCTTTCCCTGCTCTCTGCACTGCAGGGCAGACCAAACCTCAGCCCTGAGAACAGGGGTCCCAATTCTCAAATCCTCTGGGGTATTACCAAATGGCTGTGGAGAAATGGGGCCATTTACTTCCCGGTTTGACTGCTCCTGGCCAACCAGAGGCAACAGGACAGCCTAGTGACAGCAAATCGAAGTGCTGAGTCTGCACCTGAGGTAATGGCTGCCGTCGTCCACCAGCTTGCCCTTCAGAAGAGGCACTCCTGCTCTGTCCTATTTTCATCTGCTCACGAAGTGGGAAAAAGGAGCAACGTTCACCTTCCTGACGTGCTCCTGGTACCTGGAGACCGTCCTCATTGGGTCCTAAGTTACTTCTGACTCCCTAGAAAATGCCGTGAATTAACGCTGCAGAGTTGAAATTCCGTGATCTCTGCGATCTTAAACGTCCTACAGCAAACTAAACGTGCTACAAAACCCGTGTTATATCTGCTGTTGACAGGTCTGATAATGGTGACACAGCCACTCCAAAGCAGGTTCTGCGTTGTCTAGTAACATCTATTTAATGATCTACTGAAAAGACAAAGTCCACACTGCATCCCCTCCAGGGGATTTCAAACAGTGCCCGGAATGAAGAAGGTTCTAGAATGCTTTCGAAGAGAGGCACACGTGTGGGGACATGGTGACCTCCTGGCTCTGGGCAGTCTGGGGGGACGGCTTGCCCTGAATGGACCCAGGGTTCATCCACAAGTGCCAGGTGGATTCGAGCTCAATGGGGAGCTCCTCCACTCACCCAGTTCTCATCCCCAAACCTAGTGGCAAGAGCACTGAGGGCACAAAGGTGCTGGGGAGGGGCCCTGGAGGGGCGCAGGTTCCAAGTTCCCCTTCCCCCTCACTCAGTTCCCTTAGCGCCCCCACCTTCCTGCTGCTTTCTTTTTTGCTTGCTTTCTCCTCCCTCACTCTTCCTTCTGTTTTCCTATCACTCCTTCTCTCTGTCTCTCTATTTCTGTCTCCCCCTCTGTCTCTAACTCTTGTTCTCTCATCTCTCTCTCTGTTTCCCTCTCTCTCTCTCTCTCTCTCTCTCTCTCTCTCTCTCTCTCTCTCTCTCTCTTCCTCTCTCTGTCTCTCCCTCTCCATGCACACACCACCACCTCTGCCACCTCTCACACTTCATGTCCACACTGACTGCCTTCTGCCTCCCCCCTAGGCCACCCAGGATGCCCATTGCTCTGGTGGGCTCCCCCCACCCACCCACACCCTATTGCTGACACTGCAGGAACTTCCTGTACCACCTCATCTGCTCATGTGTCTGAGGGGTCATCTGTATGTCTGAGGAGTCATTGGTGTCACAGTGATATGCACATGTGGTTCCTGATCAATGACACTTGCTGGTGAGAAGGAGGAGGAGGGGCGATGATGAAGATGAGGGAAGTGGTTCTGCCTGCCCCTGGTATGGCGGTGTCTGTGTGTCCCCCAAGATCTAGCCCGGTGCAAGGTATGAGCTATTTCAGAACCGCTGCTGGTCGGGAGCAGGAATGTATGTTGTACTGATGATTCAGACTGTGAGCATCTGCACTATTTGTGCACAGGCTTCCCAGAGGCCATCTGATGCTGCGTGTTCCTATTTGTATGTCCCCCAGCTGTGAGTGCTGTACACAAACAGATACTAAACCTTGGGCTCACGTCATGTTCAAAATAGACCCTTCATGCACAAATACAGGTGAAATACTCTAGCTCTGCAAGTGGAAGGTTGTGGACACACTGTCCCTCCTTCCAGAGCCTGTAACATGGTGCAGGACACGCGTGGCCACAGACCTACGAGGTTTGACAATTAAGTTCACAAACTTTCCACTGTGCATTTACATTGGCAGCACTGTACAAACAGCTCGGTGAGGTTTCATAAACTTGGTATATCCGTGTCTCACAGTTCTGTTCATGTTGACATGTGGTGGTGTCTTGCTGAGCGGCATTCATTATTGTTGTTGCGTGTTTTTGTGTGCCATCGTGAAAATGTCTGGGCTTGAATTAAAGCAATGAACAAACATTAAATTTCTTGTTAAACTTGGCAAGAGCGGAAGTGAAATCAGGGACATGTTAGTCTAAGTTTATGGGGATAACGCCATGAAGAAAATGGCAGTGTACAAATGGATTAAACGTTTTTCTGAGGGGAGAGAACGTGTCACTGATGGAGAGGTCAGAGAGGGCAGTAATGAGCAGAACTAATGAAAACATTGCAAAAATTCATCGATGTGCGCGTCAAAATTGTTTGTTGTGAAATGCATTGCAGACCAAGTAAACATCGATAGAGAAACAGGAAAATCTTAAATGAAAATCTTGACATGAGAAAGGTGTGTGCAAAAATTGCCCCAAAGGAGCTCACGGATGAACAAAAGCAAAGGAAAGTTGAAGTTTTTTGGGTTTTTT
>NW_017732151.1:423974-487223 GCF_001890085.2 Hipposideros armiger
ATGAATTTGTACCAACTGGACAAATAGTTAACCATGTTTACTATTTGGAAGTGTTGAAAAGACTCCATGGAAAAGTTAGACAAAGCGACCTGAACTTTTCACCAACTGTTCATGGTTCTTGCATCACAACAATGCACCAGCTCACACGGCACTGTCTGTGAGGGAGTTTTTAGCCAGTAAACAAATAACTGTATCGGAACACCGTCCCTACTCATCTGATCTGACCTCCAATGAATTCTTTTGTTACCCGAAGATAAAGGAAATATTGAAAGGAAGACATTTTTATGACATTCAGGACATCAAAGGTAATACGATGACAGCCCTAATGGCCATTCCAGAAAGAGTTTCAAAATTGCTTTGGAGAGTAGACTAGTCACTGGCATCGATGCATAGCTTCCCAAGGGGAGTTCTTTGAAGATGACCATAGTGATATTCAGCAGCAAGCTATGTAGCACTTTTTCTAGGTTGAGTTTGCGAACTTAATTGTCATACCTCATATAACCAGCATGTATTGTCCCAGCATAGCGTGTGCTGTAGCCAGATCGGTCCATGAGAGCTGGTTGTTTTCAAGCAGTTTTGAAAGCCAATTGTTAAACACAGCCGTTATTTTAAAAGTAAACTGCATAAACTTACAACTGAATGAGTTATAGTGAAACAAAGGCAGCACTTCCTAAATATCTTACTAATTATCTTACTATTATTTTTTCTCTTGGAGTTATGAACATGTGTCCCCAGGGTGACATGCCCACTACTGCTCATCTCAACCCAAATCCATGCTCAGTGACTTCACACTTGTCACTTGAAACAGGCCACAAGGATGGTATTTACACCATGGAAATTGGCAAAAGCTACAAATCAGTGTCTTTTTCTGAAAGCCGATTGTTACCGGCCTGCCACCAAACATTAGTGTCATGAGAGGGCTCACACATGTGTGCACACACTGCAGGTAACTATCTCAGGCCGGCTCTGCTAACTGTTGTGTCTTTTGGAAGGCAGTGAAGTCATGGGTCAGGAGCCCAGACTCGGGGTGTGTGAGGGCAGGGAATGGGGGCCAGCAGGACTGAACACATGAGACCCCCTTCACACTCACAGACTCGAGACAATAGCCATGACCTCTCAGGAATGGTGTCCAGAGTGCGCGCATCCTAGCTCTGGGGAAAAAAGCCAGGAGGGAAAAGCCGCCTGCAGCTTTCCCTGCACCATCATGAGCCACCATCTGCTGTCCTGCACCTAATCTCCAGCTCCATCTGTGCCTCATCCCGTCCGGGACCATCCCCATCACACACCTCCGCCCACCTCCCTGTCGTCCTATCTCTACCTGAAACTGCCTGTTCATCTTATCAGCTCGCCTTTCTCATCCTCAAACATATTCAAGTCCAGCATACTGCTGGGCCTGTGCTTATGACTTCCCTTCTGACCCAGCACTCCTGAGGGCACTGTCCATGCTCACCCAGCCTCTCTCTCCATGAGCACCTGGCCTCCGTCTGCACCACTTGCGACGTTGCATTCATTGAGGCTAACAAGGAGTCACTGCCCTCCTCCCAGTCCCCTAGGACATGCCACGCCTTCAAATTCCCTGCCCTGAGACTGGCCCCAGTGCTTGACCTCCGAGAGGAGAGGCTCAGGTCGCAGTGGACACCCCTGCCTTACCACCCCCCACACTGTGAGCCGCGTGCAGCTGCCTCTCGCCCCCCCCACACCCACCCCTGCTCATCTTGCTGACGACTGCATCTGGGTTCTGAGAATTTCTCCCTCCCAGCGAGCTTGGCATCACACATGCCAGCAGTGCCAGCACACACAGGCACAATGGATGCTAACAAGCAAATGATGAGCAGTGGAGGTGGACAGGAGATAGGTGGATGAACGGCTCTCCTGACACAGGGCCACAGTGACGTGTCACAGCCAGTGTCAGCCCCGCTTTATTAAGCAGGAAGGGGGTGTATGACCGTGGAGACAGATCCCGCAGGGGCTGACTCCCCGAGCTGTCCTTGCTGCCACCATGACACTAGCTGTTGGGAACACAACTCACCTGTTGGTGAGTGTGTGGAAATGAGACCTGTCCTGGTCACTGTGGGTGATTACCAGGGAAGACAGAGGCCATGTGTCACTTCCAACCACCTGAGTAAGACATCAAATGCTGTACTTCTCTGTGCCCCTTGGGTGAGAGGAACCCTGTCCTGTGGTCGGGACCAAGAAAAGCTGGGTGAACAAAACCCAGCTTGTCAGGATGGCTGTGGTGTGAAATGTGAATGGTATGGCCCATGGAGTCTCACCTGGAAACAGCACCCTCCCAGGGCCCCATGCAGAAGACTTTGGAAAGATGAAAATGGTGTCCTCTGCCAACACCCTATTGTCTGCCCTTCTCAATTGCCAAAGCTAAAAAGTCATGTGTCTGCCCACCAATATCAGGGCTGTCCATAGCCAACTACCACTGCTGACTGTCTTTCCCAGGGAGTAGCCCGGGGTCTTAACCCCACATGCTGCCTGGTGCTCACAGTCACATGTATTTAGTAGTATAGAAATTTCTTCCTTAACAAATGCAGTGTTATCTGAGCAGCCATGAAGCAGAAATGTCAGGCTGACTGCTTTCATCACCTATTTCATGTGACGTTTCTGCATTAAGATGAAAATAAATGAGTAAGATTGTAGCTTTAATTAAGGTAGAGACGGTGCATCCACTAGACACATTTGTAATGTTCTTTGCAAACCCCCTTTGACGCCAGTGAAAAATGAACTGGATCCAGTTACATCAAAAGACCCAGCAGTCAGCACAGCTCCATTTCCCACCTACAGATCAGAAGTAATGCACAGGTCTCACTGTTTGGATCAATAATTCCTAAGTAATCATATAAATTACAGCACAGCAGGCATTCTTCTGAGTATGGAACTCCATGAATAACAATTGGTATCATTTTACAATGTCAGTGGTAAGACAGTTTTACAGTAAAGCATGTTATAGAAACCCTGAAATTGTTACAGTGGTTTAAAATGAGCCATAAAACATTGTGAAGACACTTCCTAGAGTTCCATCAATAGGCTAATTTTTCACGTTTCCTTACATATCATCTAATGTTTCCAATTAGCCTTTCCTTGGTCCTCTCTACATTGATGCCATGTTCTCTGTAACCCAAGGTAACTAACAGTCAAGGGTCTGCAGAGGCATTGGGTGTGACAGAAAAGGCAGACAGGCTTTACAGATGGGGTTCATCTCTGTCCCCATTCTTTATCAAGGTGAGAGCCCTATCAGAAAGAGAGTCAGTCCCCTGAGCCTCAGTGTCACAGGGCTTTTTCACAAGACCTTTACATCTCTTGGGCAGTCACTTCATGAACGGGTTTCTCTCTGTCATAAGTAAGAGGGTCAGCCCGTGTGAGCAGATGGGACATTCTTGCATACTTGCTTCTGTCCAGAAGCAGCTTTCTTCCCCATTCAGGATAATCCTGAGCTGTCACTAGGCCTGTCCCCACCCCCCACCCCAACCCATTTGAAATGTTGTCTTGGCTGCGGCCCCTCTCAATGACCAACATTCAGCCACACGTGGAGGGAAGCGCTGCACTTCTAAGGGCAGGCCCCTGTCCTGTGCAGGGACCCACCTGCCTCTGTATACTAAGAACCTCACTGATTACACATCATTGGCCCAAAAGACCATTTTCCCCTGATAAGAATCTCATCTGCTGTAGCTGTTCCCCTGGTTTACATCCGGTCCCCCTAACAGATGGCACACTGTGAGAGACAGCCTGTGTCCTGTGCACTCCTGTGCCTTCCCCGAGGCTCTGGAACATACTGCAGGGCCTGGGCAGATACACTTGGACCTGACTCTCACACAACCATCCTGAAACATAAGGGAAATTCAGGAACATGGGTGCGCCTCACAGAGACCAACCTGAGAGCCACACATGAAGGCCAGCCATGTGCCCCAACAAGTGACTTGGGAAAATGAGAGCCTTCCCACCAGTAAATATGCAGGTCAGAGCACCTTCTCTGGAAGGTAGGGCTGCACTGGCCTGTCACCTATGACAGTCGAAATGGGCTGATGGAGGACGGGGACGAGATAACCTACTCTGCAGAGGACACAGGAAAGGCTGGCCCTCATCTGGCAGAAGGACTGCAAGGTTCCCTTTGGTGGAGATTTCTGCATCTCAGGGGCTGCAAGTGATCACAGAGAGGGAGGGCAGAGCTTTCGTGGACTGAGACATGGAGGGGTGGCGCCTGGCAACATAGGAGAGTGAGAAGGAACCGCACAGGCCAAGTGCTCACTGGCGCCCGACCCAGGACACCCTGAGGGTGGACGGCGGCTGCACCTACAGATGCAAACTTTGCACAATGTTTGCATTTCTCCAGGTAAGTCCAGTACTCAAGGTGACTCTCCAAGGTGAAGAGGGCTGCTGTTCTGCTGATGTGATTGTTGTCCAGCCTTCTGCCCAGTTTCGAAGACATGGGACCTGAGGCTCAGGGAGACCTGTGTGATGGGCCAGGTGTGTCCACTAGTCGGCACAGCTAATGGTGTCTGCTTTCTTGATGGCCTCAGCCAGAATGCAGGTGGATCCCCAGGCACCCGAGTGACGTCACCCTCAGCAACTCAGGGAAGCAGTGCCTGGGATGTCACCGGGCAGTGGGAGGTTGGAGGTGTCTGACAGACTGCCACCCAGAGCCTGAACGCCCAATCCTGCAATCAGATGCGGACAGAAAATCCTGGGTATCAGCGAGAGCTCTTTCTCCCTCTTCAATGGGAAAAACACCCCCGAGGCTTGAAGCAGGGATACACTCGCTAAGTTTTCTTTCCTTTAAAAATAATTTTGATATTAAATATCAAAACAGAAATCTGATTTCTTTGTTTGGGACAATCATTGGAATTACCAGAAAAATTCTTAGACTATGAGGTTATTTCATTTTAAAGTGAAAAACTTCTCCTTTCTAGATTTTGGTTAAAAAAAAAATGTTACTTAAATCCCTGGAGCACATCACCTTGAAGAAAACAAGCCAGTTCCAAGTTCCAGGCAGAGAGAGAGTAATCCTTGTGGGTAAACTGGTTTTGCACCGAAAACTAAACAAGACCACAAAGTCCACATGGCCACAGACAACCGTCTGCGCCCCTGAAGCTGATCCGGTGAAGGGGGCAACCGAGACAGTGTTAGGAAATCAGCTCATCACACTCCTGCTCCTGGAGAACCAGCTCAAAGCGGGGGGCATTGCAGATTGGACAAGCCCCCTGTAAAGAATAAAACACAATAAAGAAAAACGAGGAAAAGATGAAAAGTAGAAAGTAACCATGCAGCCAATATCCTGGTAGTCAGAAAACAGCAGTCAGCTTTTGCTGATTTGCATTCATCTTTTTTCCTGAACGCGCCTTTTTTTATTGCCATAGGGGTTTTGCCTCTTATAGCAGTTTACTCACAAGCCATTACTTAACACTACAATCATGGCTTCTTTTAAAATGAGAGCACTTTAATGCGTGTGTAACATAGTGCCTCATGTTGTGTCTATAACATTGTATTTCATGTTGTGTCTATAGCATTTTATGTAACATCATGTCTCATGTTGTATCTAAACATTGTGTGTAGCATCCTGTCTCATGTTATGTCTAAACAATTGTAACATCGTGTTTCACATTGTGTCTGTAACATTATGTGTAACATCATGTGTAACATCATGTCTCATGTTGTGTCTAAACATTGTGTGTAACACCGTGTCTCATGTTGTGTTAATAACATTGTGTGTAACATTGTGTCTCATAGTTATGCCCTCAGCATACTTCCCTGTGGCTGGATATCTGGAATGTTCCCCAATGGTCACTCCTGTGAGTAACATTTCCGTGATATCTTTGTATATAGCTTTGTATATAGCTTTGATATCTTTGTGATAGCTTTTTCTCAAATCCCTGAGTACGTACTTGGAACATACTCCCCACAGCACAGTAAGGAGCCCAGGGTGGAGGGTAAACAGTGGGCTCTCATAAACAAGAGATGTGGCAGGTGTGCTGGCTGAATGATGGCTCCCAAAAAGATATGTCCATGTCCTCACAACCTGAACCTGTGCTATGACCTTATATGTTGGAAGAGTGAATATGAAGGTGGGACTAAGTTAAGGATGGTGAGAGGAGGTGCTTATCCTAGGTTATTCAGGTGGGCTCTCAATGCAACTACATGTACCTTGTAAGAGGGGCAGAGGGCATTTGGGACAGACACACAATGGGAAGGTCAAGTGGAGATGGAGGCAGAGACTGGAGTCATGTGTCCACAAGCCAAGGAATGCCAAGGACGGCCACAACCACGGGCAGATGAGAAAAGAAGCCTGGCACAGATTCTCCCGGGGTCTCTGGAGGGAGCATGGCCCTGCCAACACCTTGATTTCAGACTCATGGTCTTAGGAGCTGGGGGAGAATAAATTTCCATTGTTTTAAGCCACCCAGTTTGTGGTGGATTTCTACAACAGCCCCAGGTAAGAGATATTACTCACTTAGCCCAACCCACTTGGTCTTTGGGAAATGATAGAACCAGAAACAGCCTGAGTGAAATCTACTTCTAAAAAGCCATCATTAACATCACCTGGTGAAATGGAACGAAACTGCAGCAAGTGGGTTGTGCCACCACGTCAATGAAAACTGACCTTCAAAACCATAAGTTTGACTGGGTGACACACCAAAAAAACTTCAGCTCAAAAGGGCACAACAGACTGAGTCCTTCGCCTCCATGCGACAGGGACACATGACAATGAACATCTCATCACAGCTAAGGCTGCGCTCTCGCTGACGGGCAAACACCAGTCTCCCAAAGACTGGGGGAAAACACACAGGAGATTTTTGCTTTTGTCTCTAAGAATCAAAAGTTGAGTGGCATATAAAAATCCAAACCTTCTGGAACTAATGTTCCTTTAGATATGGTTTCTAATTTTAAGTACCTGAGCTTGATTATTGATCACAATGGGTCTTTAAATGAGCAGATTAAAACTTTCTCCATAAAAATGAACTGTAAAAAATTACAGCTGCTCTCTGGGGACTAAGGCAGTGTCTGGCTCCTGGACTTGGGTTTCAGGCTGTGAAGAGGGAGCTTTTCCTGACAATACAGACTACTGTTCACTGTCCTCAAGGTGAGCTTGTCCTCTCTGCCACCAGCCCACCAGCGGAGACCCTGATACCCTTCCTCCTGGGTCTGCCCGCAGCCACCTTATCTTTGAAGTGTTGCAGCTCTCCTGAGATGCAGGTGTTTGTTTTTCCAGTCTCAACATTCAGGTCCTTCAAAAACAGCTTTCTTCCCAAACACCCAGCCTCAAATTTTCACAGCTTGTTTAATAATATGCCTTTTATACTTTCTTTACCAAAGACTGTGGTAATCTTATTATAACTTGTACGTTAAATCTCATACTATCTCTAGTGATGAAAACAGTGAGCAATAAATTCAATAATATTGATCCAATATAAAAGTAGTAGTAACAATCAATAACGCTCTGTGTTACCCCGCCACACCACCTCAAAGTGAACCCAGGTCTGAGGCAGCCGCCCATGGCCCTCAGCCTCTGGCCCACTGCCCACCAACCACCAATTACTGCTCACCAACCACTGCCCACGGCCCATCATCACCAACGACCAACCACCGCACACCAACCACCCCACTGGCAAAGGCTGAGAGGCACCATTTCTGCAGAACAAAAACTAAAAACTTAGTTAGATGAATGAGACGACACGAACATTAACAGGAAACAAGAGTGGGCTAAATGCCAATGTAAGATAACGCACAGATGGTTCCTGAATGGCGTGGATGTCAGCTGGCCGAGGTGGGGACTGCGATGCTGAGGTCACCAAGAAGGAGAAGAAACAGCTGGAGCAGGAGCCTGTGTGGCGCACATGCAGGTCAGAGCTTTCTCCCACGGCTTCTGAATTCACAAAAGGGATAAAATTGTGTCCCTTAGGGTAGGTAGTTTGTCCCTAGGCACCAAGAAGCCCAATGCAGCACCTCTGAGGATGGGTTAAGGGCCCAGGGCTCTGGAACGGGTCCTGTGGGAAGCCCTTCTGCAGACCACCACTCGGCGACCGGAAGAGCTCTCTGTACTAGATTTGGTCCCACAGCCACCACCCCATGAAGGAGGCTGGGACAAGGTAGAACTGTCAGGACCTGAGAACCAGACACAATTGGGAACCATCAAGTCATGAGTGATGCTGTTGGTCCTCCTAGGACACTTACGGGTTACCAGGGCGTTGGGGCATAGACTTACCCAGAGATGTCGTGTCAAGAGAGGGGACATTTTACAGGTAGGTTTTAGAGAAGAGAAATGAGACACCATGTGAAGTGGAAGTAATGTCTTTCAGCCAGAAATAGCCTGAAGTGGCACAACAGCGTTCTGGCCCCACTGACCACCAGCACAATAACCAGTGGTGTTTCCAAGGAGCCCATCCCCCACTCCTGCTATCAATACCAACAGCACGGAAAGACTGTATTGTTCAGGTGGCTTTATTGCCATGACATATAGGACTTCCTGAGGAGTTCCTGGTTGCCATAGGTCAGCTCCGAAATGTAATGGGCCCCACACCAGGCATCTGCTATGTGTAACAAGCCACCCCAAAGCTCCGTGGCCTGAAACAAGTCATTTGTTTTGCTGCAAACCTGTGTGTGCAAAGCTGGTTGGGGTTGCTACGTCTTAGCACCACATGGTTGCTCCCTGGGGCTGGAGGACTCACTTTCAGGATGACACACTCTCTCATGGCTAGTAGATGGGTGTGGACCAGCAGCCAGAGGTTCTGTTCATGGACTACTGAGGAGCCTTCACAGTGCTGTTGCTAGGACCCAAGACGAGGCGATAGCGGAGGTGGCAGCATGAGTGAGGGCTGGGCGATAACATATCAAATAACATGCATGGTTTCTATGGCAACGGCAAGTCCCCTAACTTGGCCAGTTCATAGCCCACAAAGGGAGTGGGGAGAGGCGCCCAAGGGATGAAGGTTAGTCCAGCCAAGAGAAGGTGCAGCCAGGAGGTCAGGCGGGTGGGGTGGGGCACCTGGGAACACCAGTAACACATGCCCCCCCCCGCCCCGAGGTCAGGCAGGCTGTGGGCAGTCCTATCTCTATTCTTTCTGTGAATGCTCCATAATTTACTGAACCATTCCTTACTAAGAGGCAATGAGATTTCCAGTTTTTGTTTTGTTCAGTTTGCTTTGCAATTGCAAACAGTCCTCTCGTGACTGCTTGCACAGATATCCTGGCCTTTTAGTGTCTATCTGTGGATGAATTTCTAGCAGTGATGTCAGTGAGTGAGAAGGTTAGTTACTGGTCTTCTCTTTTGCTTAGCAAGGCTCAGGGGAAGATATCAGGAAGCTGGAAATGGGATGGGCCCTTGAGCAGAAATGCCCCTCCCTTGGCACTATTGCCTGTCCTGGTCCAAGCAAGTGGGAGGGAGAAACTGTGAGATTGGGGTGGCGGAGGGTGTGGAGGGGGACAGTTTCAACCCCCAGTCTGTGACTGTCACAATTGGAGATGTTATATTACTATTGACGGAGACTTGGTTAATGGAGACGTTATATTGCTATATGGCCATATGGGCAGGGAGACCATCAGAGTCACCTGGCAGGGTTGCTAGCACTGCCCTTGCGGGCCCCACCCCTGGGTCTCAGGACCTGCTGTAGGCTGCTGCTCAGAGGAGCAGGGAGCTGTCAAGGGTAACCCAGCCAACTGCTGTCAGGACTCGGGTTTCACCTGAGTTTCTGACTCCAAAGTCTGTGTTGCCTGCTTCACTGAAGTCTCAGCCCCAGCTGGGAATCACCTGGGGGCACTGGGAAAGCTGCTGCCCACACAGCGCTCCTGTCAGAGTCTTGGGGGGACCCAGCTGCAGGAGATTCCCAACAGCCCCAGATGAGCCCAATGGGACCAAAGTTGGAATCCACACTATTGCTGTGTGGCAATGCTTGAGTCCTTGCTGAACACAGGTCCTTATCTTGTTTGTCAGAGTTTACTTCTGGGGTTTCCATTCTGTTCTACTTATCTGTGTGTCTGTTCTTATGACAAGTAAGTCTATATTTTTGATGGTACTAAAAGGATGCACCAGACTTCACTGTAATTTTAGAGTTCCATCTCATTCCGGAGCCACGTCAAGGTAGCAGAAACCATAAGTAGGCACAACAACTGCTCAAGACGCGCAACAGTGACCGCTGTTCTGTGTCCCAGGCGCATGTGGGCAGTGACAGGCTGAGGAAGGACCCACATGAGATGTTTCCACTGACCCCTGGAGGCCAACGTTTGAACTGAGTGAGGAGATTGCTTCTCTTGGTTACAGAAAGGCAGGGTTTCCCAAAGATCTCTCCCTCACTTATCTTTGGTATTTCAATGATTGACAAACAGATAAAAATATATTTATATAGGGATTATCTATATTGAAAACTAGACATGGATTTTTTTTTCTCTGTCAACATCACAGTAATATCAGCTGTTGGAACAAAAGGAGAGGTATTTTCCCATTCGATCCTGAATGCTGAAAACTCTCCAGTTTCTATTCAGGAAGACATTTGTTTTTATTGTTCGTGTTAGCTGAGGAAGTTTAAACTCCTACAGCCAGGCAAGGAGAAGGTTGATTTTCTCTTTATTGTAAAGGTTATTAGGCAGAAACCAGATAGAGAAGTTATTTGTCTTTAGACAATCCTGTAGAATCAGAACCACCCAAACATGTCCCAGTTTTGTTGAAAGCCAATACGCAAAGGGCCTAATGCACAGTGATATGTCTTTTAGAAAATTCATTTTATTGCTCAAGATGTGGCTTATTTCAGAAAGTGCTTCCGTCAATTTCCCTGCTTTTAACTGATAAGAAGAGTTAAGACTTCCCTAAGTATCTGAGAAATAATGACACCCACTGAGGTTGTCTGCATCCCTTCACCATAGAAGGCATCTCTTCACATATAACTGGTAATTTGCTCCACTAGGCCCTTTGCTGCAAGACCCACTGCTCTCATCAATACATACAAATGCCAGAAAGCCTATATTTTGGTCAAAAGTAAAGTATACACTTAAAAAATGCAGAACTTTTCTAGTGAAATAAACTTACCAGAAAACATATTCTTTTTTTCTTTGGCATACCTTCCCAGCCTCCTCAGATATAAAGAGCAGAACACTAAGTGAAGGTGACTTGGTTGAATTTTTCCTCACTTTTTGGTCTGTCCTTGGTACTGCTCAGAAATTCTGGTCTTCGATTTACCCACTCAGAACCATCCAAGTCATTCCATCAAGAAATAGCTTGGACACCACAAACTCATCACCGGGATTCCGGTAATTCTCCTCCCAGAGCCCAGGTTGCACATCAGAGTGTAGTATCCAGGTGAAAATAGAGGCTGGGGAGAAAGGATACTGCCATGTTAAGGGTCCCCAAGATGTGTGGTAAGTACTGTGTTGCCTTCAGGAATGTCTGCTCCTCCCAAACTTTCTGCCATGTAGTCTCTGGCAAAACTACCAACATGCAAAGGACGCCCGCTCCTTTCTTTCTGAGACAAATGATGGGACTTACAGAAGTGACCACCGTTATTTTCTTGTAAGTGAAGTTGTGCCAATCTGATAAAGTAAATGTTTCATGAAGTCAACGACTGCTTAAATTGTAGGACTGAACTGTTTGTATATAAATATTACCTTTTATATTCCATTCGAGCTTTATGTAGATGAACACATTACCTTAATGACCGCGTCTCCGCAGGGGGCAGGGGAGACATGCGGGCCTCGCAGGCCAGATGGCTGCTTTTTCTTGCATGAGATTAAAAGATGCTCCTCATTCCCCACGATGCTCTTGAGGCAGATTAATATCGCCAGCTAAATTGCTCATGTTTTTGGAATAAAATTTAAAGAGAACTTTTTAAAGCAATTGGTGTCACAAATTCTGGAAGCAGACTGCTCTCCAGGTAGGGCACGCTGGTTTCAGCACTCGGTAATTAATGGAAAGGGTTCTGTGTTAATTGACTGCTTCAGGAAAGAGAAATGTAATGAGTCCTTATTAATCATGAAGAGGAATGTGCCGACGGAGGCACCGCAATAACCTCTCTAACGTGAAGAAATGTTAATTAATGAAAAGAACAATGATGTAAGAAATGAGCTGTGTGATGCTTGCTGCTGATGGCGGCTGGATTTTAAACACGCTCGTCAGAGTGTAAACCACAGAATGCCGCCTTGCACATCAGCTCCGCGTAACCTGTGCCTCCCAAAGTGAGGGGGGAATCTTAAAATGCTTCTGTCATCTGTGCTTGGAGAAGCAAAAACACTCAGCCAGAGTTTATTTATTTTAGAGAAAATGGGCTCGCTCTTCACCTCTGATTGGGCATCTCACATTAAAACCATCCCAGAGCAGAACATAGTCACTTATTAATGTCATTTCACTCCAACACCTTAGGTCCTGCTCACTGCTGGGGACAGAGGGAGGAAAGGGGGCGTTGTCCTTACACTGAAGTAAACAGATTCCATTTCTGATATTTCCCAGCTAATAAAAAGAAAAATGCAGATTTACTGTGGGGACATAGTGACTTTTTTTTCATCCAGTTGTAAGTCCCTTGGAAACTATGTAGCTTCCAGCCCATCTAACAATTCATTTCCAGAAAGGAGGCCATGCTCACTAAAATGCAGAGCCACCGTCATACCAGACCCAGTCCCCGGCAGTTAGGGGGCTCGTAGTGGCCACAAGGCCAAAGCCCATGGCTCTGTCGCCTGCCCAGTGGCGACAGCGACCCCTTGGGAGCAGAGCGGGCATCTTGCACAACAGGTGCAGCTGAAGCCTGTCCGGTGGGGGGACCCAAGCAGCTAGGGACCCCTCCAGTCCTGGCTGACCCCTGCCTCTCCCTGCAGGTGGAACGTGCTGGGCCTGCAGGGAGCCCTCCTCTGCCACTTCATCGAGCCCGTATACCTGCACAGCATCGTCGTGGGGAGTCTGCACCACACTGGCCACCTCTCCCGGGTGATGAGCCACCGGACCGAGGACATCGGCCAGCTGCCCACCTCGTACCGGCACAACCGGCCCCTCCTCAGCGGTAAGACAACTCGTCCCCAAAGACACACACCCCTCCCGTCCGCAGGCTAGCCCTGGCAGGCCTCAAAGGGAACAAACAGGGCAGATGATACCCATTTTGGCCGAAGGCTATTTCAGAGATAGGAGCAGATTTACAGCAACGCACACCTTCAAAAAAGAGGAATGTCACAGTGCATCTGTGAACGTAGGAAGAGGCCACGTTTTCACCAGTGACTGTAGATAGGATGCCTCACATTGGCGCATCACGGTGCTACTTACACTGCAGTGGCCACAGTGCCCTGTGAAAATAAAACGCTCGCAACCGTGCGCGTGTCCAATGGGGCATCCGAAGGCGGGCCGTGTGGGCGAGAGGCAGGGGAAGCGCCGCACAGGGCGTCGTACATGGCAAGCGGCAGGGCTGGCAGGGTGGCGCTCGCGGGCAGAAGCAGGAGTTTCAGAGGCAGCGGAGTTGTGCGCGCTGGGCTCTAGCACAGCCTCGCAGCCTGCTCTCAGCCTCCCACCGAGCCTCAGTGTCCCCATGTTGAAATGGGGACAGCCACTTGTAAGGATCAGGAGTCACACGGCCTTGAAGTGGTGGAGTTCTCTGCATAGCAGCGGTTTGGGAAGGTGACGCCTCCTCGGGACAGGATGGCTGGAGGGTTCCTGGGAAGTGACTGCGAACTCCACTTGGCTGCCGGGGGGACACGACCTCTGGCCCCTGCCCGAGGCGGGCGGCCTGGCCGGGCTGTGGGGGCCCAGGCTGGCTGGTTTGCCTCTCAGACCACATCACCTGCGAGAGAAAATAGGAAGATAGAGCGCTGTTTTTAGCGTGTGGCTGAGCTGACCTAAGATTGATTCCCAGGATTATAAAACGGTTCTAAATTATAAAATCAGGGCGATAACAATGCCCCAGAGCGGTGGCAGGGAGAACCAAAAGAAAGAATTCATGAGAAGCACTTAACTAGCCAAGCAAGTGTTCAGGAAAGACACCTGTCCGTCCAGCCCAACAGTGTGCTGGAACAGCTGCGCCCAGACCAGCGCGGCGCTGTGAGACTCCGGGCCGGCACCCGGACCCTTCCGCGCGGGCCACTGACTACGGAGAGCGGCCCTGCAGACGCGACTCTGGTCGCTGTGTGCTCCACCGGATGCAAAGTGGGGAGAGCAAGTAATTAAAATCTGGCTTTGAATACTCTCCTTAGAGAAATGTAAAGTGCACTGGAAGTGACCTTGCTGGCGGTGTGGTCTGTCTCGGCTTTAAATCTCAAGGTTCAATTTTTATTTGTCTTCATCAAGAAGAATCACAAGAAAGGGGGAAAGTCTGTGTTGATGGTGCACTTTACAGTATCTTTTAATGTTGAACACCCTTTAATCCACTTGAAGATTAAACTCAGGCTTATTTTATAGCCCATGGCAAGGTCTTGACAACGAAAATGAAACTTGAGAGATGGACCCTAGGAATTGAATGTGGGAGTTTGGTTATTTCCTGTGACAAAAATCACAGGCTCGGTGCTAACCAGACAAGACCCTCAGTTGCCGTTCTTCGCTGCACACTTTCCTGAAGTAGTAAAAACATCTAGCCGGCATATGAGAAGGTTTTTCAGATGTCGTGTTTCATGAACAACTGAATTTCTCAGAGAAAACTTGGGACACTTATGGAAACGTTGGGCAACAGTCCCTGTAAGTCCTGCCCGACACTACCTCCCAGTGGCATTTGGACACCTCCCTTTAGGGAATCGCAGCGCGTGTGACGGGGACCTGTTGCTGTTTATGTCCACATTTTCGTGTGAGGCTGAATTTCCAAAATACCGTCACACTAAGCTGCAGAACCTGATATGGGGTCTCCAGCCTCTTTGATTCAGGAGACAGTTCTGAAATAGATGCTCATTAATAGCCTCTTGCGAAATAACCCAGTGGGCAGAAGCAAGAAGCAAACATTTCCTTTTATGCAGATAGTAATTTGCAATCTCATGTATATTAAACAAACACAGGTATATTATGGAATGACCTACGAATTTTTCATAAATGTTTAAGATAAAACACATGAGCTTCAAAAAAATATCTGACAGGAACTTATCCTCCTGTGCCCTTGAAAAAAATGGGAGGAAAAATATTACAAATCTTGCTAGAAAAATCTAAAAACAATCAATATCTTTTGCATGAAGATCAAAAAAAGTTAGATTCAACAAAGGACTATTTAATAACACATTTCCATAGATTAGCACTGCTCTCCCTAGGCACATTAGATGGTCCACAGCTTATGAAAAATGTAAAAGTATAGAAAAACCTTGTTTCCATTTTCTGGGGTGTTCTTTTAATAATAGTTGTATACTACTTAAGTTTCACTTAATTTCCACCATGATTTTAAGGAATTGTTTCACAAAAGAATTGAACATCAAACTTACATTGCTCTCGAGAATTTTATGATTTACGGAAAATACTTCCATTGTCAATACATTTTATTTATCCAAACATTAAGAAGTTGGTCAACATAATCCAGGTGTTCATTTATTCATTCAACAAATATGTATTGATTACTTATGATGAGCCAGGGAGTAAATAAGATGGTCAAAAATCCATACCCAAAGGTGATTGCATTCCAGTGGGGAAGACAAACAAACAAACAAACAAATATAAATGCTTTATAGAAAAATAAGGCAGAGGAGATTAAAAAGTGACCCTCACTGTAATCAGAGGGAGAGGAAAGATGTCACTAAGAGGGTGACTTCTGAGCAAAGTCCTGGAGGACGAGAGAAAGAACGTGTGGAGGGGCAGAGAGAGAAGAGGGTGGAGGGCAGAGCTGGGAGAAGAGTGTCAGGGTGTCGGGTCAGGAAACAGGCGGGGTTACAGCTGGGTACGGGGGTACATCAGTCAGGACTCAGTCTGAACCCTACATAAGCAGGACCCTGGGGGCTCACAGAGCAGCCTGAAACAGTCTCCATTCTGAAATTTAGATTACAATAGTCCTACTACAAGAGCAAAATAATCCTACAGAAATTTGCAGACACAACACTGGCACACAACAAAAACCAAGCAGGCATGGGAGGAGAAAAAAACCACTTTAAAAAAAATGCAGCAAACACAACAGATGATGGAAACAGACCCACAGCTCCAGAGACTTTCATGTAACCGCACTCAACAGGATAAAAGAGACTTTAAAAACAAGATGGAAAATGTAGGGAAGAGATGGAATTCAAGGGGAAAGAGAACCAAATGGGAACTTCAGAAATAAACAAAACAGTGCGCATAGCACAAAATAGGTTTAATAGAAAGTTAAATGCAGCCAAGGAAGGAATGAGTAAATTGGAACGTCACTGTGAAGGACACAACTGGAATGCAGCAGAGACAGATGGAGAGTGTGTTGTCAGGGTTCTCCAGAGAAGAGATCCGATGGGAGCTCATTTTCCTACTGGAAGCTAGATTCATTTTAGGGATTGGCTTGCACGATCATGGGGGCTGGCAAGTCTGAAATCTGCAGGGCAGGCCGGCAGGATGGGTGCTCTAGCAGGAGTTGGTATTTCAGTAAAATTCAAAGGTAGTCTCAGGGCAGAATTCCTTCCTCTTAGAGGGACCTCGGTCTTTGCTCCTAGGGCTATCAACTGATTAGATGAGGCCCATCTGCATATTGGAGAGTGATGTGCTTTATTCAGGGTCTACTCATTTAAAGGTCACTCCCAACTAAAAATACCTTCACAGCAATGTCCAGCTAGTGTTTGAGCAAGCATCTGGCACCACCGCCCCACCAAGCTGACACGTAAAATTAACCATCTCAGAGGAAAAGTACAAAAAAAATGGTAAGCGTGAGAATGTCTAACATACATGTAACAAGAGTTCTAAAAGAAGAGGGAAGAATGGAGTGGGAGCGATATTTAAAGACATAATAATAACTAAGAATGTTCCAGGACAGATGCACCACTTCAAGCTACAGATCTAAGAAGCATGTTAACCCCCAGAAGAACTTTTTAAAATCCTCCCCTCAGCAGTAAAAATGATGATAAAAAAAAAAGACAAACAGGAAATCTAAAAAGCAGTCAGAAAATAAAAGAGAGATCAACTTCCAAGTAGCTAAATCGGATGGCTAGCTGATGCTTGGAAGACCAAAATGAAGGAAACAATATCTTTAAAATGCTGATCGAAAATTAACCTCAACCTACAAATCTAACCCAGTAAAAGCATCCTTTAAAAGTGAAGGTGAGACAACATTCCAGACAGAGCATAGCTGACTCAACTCCAGCCAACTTGCACTGAAGGAGACACTACGTGTGTTATTTGACAGGAAAGAAATGATTCCAGATGGGTAATGAGAACAAAAACACATGAAAATCATCCACATTTTTATTCAGTAAAAAACCTGACTTATTAATACACTTGGGATACTACAGCAGTGAGATATATGTAATTTGAAGCAAAACTGATGATATCTTGCCAAAGTCCCTTTATCTCATACCTTTTGAAATAATAACAGTCCTTACAAGAACCAATAGCCATGGCATTATCAAGTGATAAAATGAAATATTCACATTTTTTCCTGCCATGGAAGAAATGTCACATCTTTGGGAATGTCCTGTGAGCCCACGCCTCTCACACTAGGAGGAACACAAACCACAGTCATTTATCATCCAAATAAGGTCACGGTCCTGTTGGCTCTAGGAAGGAAGTCCCTGAAAAGTAGTGTGGAAACTCTCCTTAGAGAAGACAAACCCAGCCTCCCACGCTGGCGACAGAGCCTTTCACAGAGCAGCAGTCATGGTGTGGCCGGCAGCTGGCATGGCACATGCCCCCTGCACTGGCATTCAACTGTCTGGGCCACCAGTGCAGCAGCCTGGCAGATGAGGGAAAGCAAGGAAAACCTGTAATGGCCCCATTTTCTCTCATACGGTGTGCTCCCCTGGGGCTGGCAGGAACCCAGCAGACTTGTCACCAGCATCTCAGCAGGAAGAGCTCATGGCCACCCTCCATCCTCCTCACACATAATTTCCAGAACCTAATGCACACCACATAGCTTCCTTGGAATGTGCTCCGTTAAGATGAGACAGTAGCTACAAAACCACTGCCAATTATGATGATGTCGATTATAATGGAAATGAATAAAATGACAGAAACTCAGCCTTTGTACTTAGTCACTGCAGTCCTTAAGTTCACATTGAAATGTCACTAGCTTTCTTTATTAGAAGTGGATGTGTGTAGAGGGAGGGGTGGGAGAGTGTGTGTGTGAGGTATGTGTGCATACGTGTGATGTGTGCAATGCATATGTACATGCATGTGTGCATTGTGTGTGATGTGTATGTATGTGTGTGCATAGATTTGCGATGTGTGTGCATGCGTGTGCACGTGTGCATTGTGTGATGTACGTGTGTGCATGCATGTGTGTATTGTGTATGTGATGTGTATGTGCATATGTGTGTGCATATGATGTCTGACAATTAAGTTCGCAAACTTGTTGCTAGCCTTTTTTTAATATCAGAGGGATTGTTCATTATGAATTTCTACCAACTGGACAAACAGTTAACCAAGTTTACTATTTGGAAGTGCTGAAAAGGCTGCGTGAAAAAGTTAGATGAGGGGTGGCCGGGTGGCTCAGTTGGTGACAGCGCATGGTCTTAACAACAAGGTTATCTGCTCAACTCCCACATGGGATGGTGGGCTGAGCTCCCTGCAACTAGATTAAAAACAGTGACTGGACTTGGAGCTGAGCTGTGCCCTCCACAACTAAGAATGAAGGACAACAGCTTGACTTGGAGCTAATGGGTCCTGGAAAAAACACATTGTTCCCTGAACAAAAAGAAAAAAACACATTCTTCCTCAATAAAGTTTTTTTTAAAAAGTTAGATGACCTGAACTTTTTGCCAACAATTCATGGCTCTTGCTTCACGACAATGTACCAACTCACATGGCTCTGTCTGTGAGGGAGTTTTTAGCCAGTAAACAAATAACTGTATTGAAAAATCCTCTCTATTCACCTGATCTGGCCCCCAATGACTTCTTTCTTTACCTGAAGATAAAGGAAATATTGAAAGGAAGACATTTTGATGACATTCAGGACATCAAGGGTAATATGATGACAGCTCTGATGGCCATTCTAGAAAAAGAGTTCCAAAACTACTTTGAAAGGTGGACTAGGTGCTGGTATCAGTGCACAGCTTCCCAAGGGGAGTACTTTGAAGGTAAGCATAGTGATATTCAGCAGTGAGATATGTAGCACTTTTTCTAGGATGAGTTCGTGAACTTAATTGTCTGACCGCAGAGATTTGTGATGTGTGTGCACACATGCATGTGTGTGCATGTATATGTGTGTACATGTGTGTGCATTGATGTGTGCATTGTGTGTTATATGCATATGCATGCATGTGCATAGATTTGTGATGTATATGCATGTGTGCATTGTGTGTGTATATGCATATGTGTGCATGCATGTGAGTGTGTGTGTATGTGTGTGTGCATGTGTGCGCATGACTCCCACAGGTGTCTGGACATCTATGAAACCCAAGTGGCCCTTCTTTTCTTTGTGATTCTGTGCACACCTGGAAGCTGCTTCACTCACTTCACAAATTGAACACAGTGCTACCCTGCAATACAGACCTGCCTCACTTGACATAAAAATTACATTCCTGAATGTCTTGTGTCAATTTAATTTGGGGAAAGTGAATTATATTTTAAATATAGTAGGCCCACTCACTATTTAAAGAAATTCAGTAATGTCTCTCTTACACACTACTTTTTAAAATATATAGGATTTTCTCATGGTAAGGCATTTTTTAATAGCTACATGAGCAATGATAAAACTCATTTTCATGGCTGAATTGTGGGTTTATGCTCATTGCTCTTAAATAACGGTGGTGGCTGCAGAGGTCATGGTAACAGTAACAGTAAGTGAAGTGGTGGCGGTGGTGATAATCGCAGTAGTCAACGGGTTCATTAACTTACCAAAGGCCACTCTGCCAGCCAGTCACAGAAGTGATATCTGAACGTCATCCATTTCCTAGTAACACAGTCATAAGCCTGTGACTGAAACGTCCGACCGTCTTCATGAATTAGTCCACCTGCAGAGCATTTGTGTCAAAGGCTGATGGAGACTGGTTTATTCTCATACAGACCTACTTAGAAAGGATATGCTTCTCTAAGTGTTCACAGAAGGTGGGTAACGCACGTCTTGTGTGGCAACATGAGCAGAGACCAGCACCCCTGAGTCTGTATCAGGCCCCACAGATTCTCAGCACTGTGTTGCAAGCCATAGGTCTGATAGAGTAGCTGTTTAGGAGGTAGGGTTCTTTCCAAGATACTTGAAATAATTACTAAGAAACCACTGAAAGAAAGTCTGCTCTGCCCTTCACCAGCTCACACCACCCTTCAGGTCACCCTTTTTCTCTTACTCTCTGTTGGGCTTTCTCAATAAGTTTCCAAAATGAGGTCCTATGTGCTGAGGCAAACACTACGTGCCTGGTGGGAGCTTGGCATTCCTGATATTCTCACCAGCCATCTGTCCCCAACAGTGAGCAGCACTGGGCTTCCTGAGTCATAGGCTCTGAGAAAAGGGATGCCAGATGTGGCTGAAAGCAGCTGCGGCCCCTCCCCTCCAAATCCAGTCCTCCTGCAAGGAGTGGTGCTGAGGGTGTGATCACTCCTTCCCCAGAAAGTTGTCTCACTTGATTCCAGACCAGTTCCAGAATTCAAAGTTAGTGATGCTAATAGGCTGAATAATGGCCACCCCAAATACCAAATCTTAACCCCTGAAATCTAAATTACCTTATTTGAAAAAGGGGCCTTTGCAGCTGGGATAAAGTTAAGGATTTTGAGATGAGATTATCCTGGATTATGTCAGTGGGTCCTACATGCCATCACAAGTGTCCTTTATAAGAGAGGCTGAGGGACTTGGGGAGAGAGACAGAGGGGGAGAAGGAGAGAGGAGAAGCCACGTGCAGACAGAGGCAGAGGTGGGAGAGATGCAGCTACAACCCCAGGGACCCGGGGTGGGGGGGGGGCAGAACTGGAGGAGGCAGGAAGGACCCTCCTTTAGAGCCTCTGGAGGGAGCACAGCCCTGTGACACCACGACATTGGACTGCTGACTTCCAGGACTGTGAGGGAATAAATTTCTATTATTTTCTTCAACTCACCAACTTTGTAGCAGTTGATGACAGCAGCCTCAGGCACCAATACGGTGCTACAATGTTCAAGTATAAAATGTCTACATAGAAGCCACATGGAAATATGCAACATTATGCCAATGCTGCCACAGTTAAGGAAGCCCCCACCCCCCATCCCTATCCCCCCGCCAGCCCCAGGATTCAGACCGGGTTAGTCTTCTTTTTCTTTGTTTTCGTTTGGTATGTCAAGAAGCAGGTTGCAGAATGTTTGGCTGAGGTGGTCCTCAGAGTGAAAACTATGAGGCCCCCAATATATGTACTTGCAAATAGATCCCATGACCTTGAACAAAGGTTGTCTGTGCACAGTGCTATTTTCCAAGTGTGTATTTGTTGGCAGCACAACAGACACACCTTAACACTCATCCCCAAATCTCAGCTAGGACTGGTCCCATGGCAACTGCAGACTTGACCTGTCAGCTTCTTTCTGTGGTTAGGGTTTCTGAATACTCCCAGGAGGTAGTGAGTGTTGTGGATTGGGGGAAGGGGGCACTGCTCCCCCTCGGAAGTTGGCTGGATTGGTAGAATGTGCTAGTGTATGGCCTTGAGGATCGTGGTGAAACTGAGTCTCAGGAACATCTGTGACTGTGAGGATGTGTACTCGAGACTGGACTGCATCTTCAGTCATTAGATGTCTACTTCGGGGACACTGATCCCAGGAGCTCACGCCTCTCTTGCTCCCAAGATTCCAGCCAGCAGGACTCCAGCCAGCAGGAAGGCAAATAAAACACAGACTAGGGTCTCATTTCCGGCCTGAGCACACGTGTTTTCCTGTAATCAGCCCCATCTGCGAGCATTGCTGAGGTCGCCATTGGTGTGGGGAGGAGCAGACCCAGCCCTGCTGCTCTTTCCACACTTTCAGAAGCACCGCTATCCTCAGCCTGGAGGAAACACCAGACGACTCCTGGTCTGTGGACTGGTCCCTGCCTACAGTCGGACAGAGGCGCCAACAAGGTACCAACAAGGGAAATTGATTTAAAATTGTAAAATCGATACACAGTGAATGAGACCATTCAGATATGTGCGTAAGGCTCCTTAGAAATGATGTAGAGCGAGAGAGAGGTTACCTACGTGACTGTGACACAAACAAGGAGAAAACAAGAAGAATCATCCTGAAACACAGGAAAATGGGACAGCAAATAAAAGTGGCCCATGCTGGCAGTGGTCTTTTCATCACAACTAGGAAAAGAAGGCCTCTTGGGGCCCACCCCCACCCCAGGTCCTGCTTGCTCAATGCCAGTGAGTGCTGGATAAGAAAGAACTCTCCTGCTGTCACTGTGATAGTGACACTGCCTCCTGACTGCACGTGGCCCAGCCCCTCGCTCGGGTTTCCTACAGGAAGAGTGCAGACTGACACAAGCGATCTGAGATAATTATGTTTCTTTTATATGAGCAAATTTGCACGTTAGAGTCAGCTGAGTCTGCCACAACTGAGTTGGTCTCCTTGGGTGTCATCAGCAGTCATCACTAGTGACAGTGATGTCACAAGTGTACCACTGGCAGGAATATTTAGCAAACATTCAAGGTGCTATCTCTATAGGGTTGAGAGGGAGAGAGGAAGGAGGGAGGGAGGGAGAGTGCACTCCCATTCCCCCAGCTTGCTTTGGGAGGGGATTTTCTTACAGGCAGAAGACAGAAGCGAGATAATCCTCAAAGTAGAAGCTCAAAGTGTAAATTGACAGACAATAATGTTTCCAACAAAGGCATCCACTGAACAACACACATATGAAACAAAACATGCTTGATGTGAAAGGGACTCTGGCCCTTACTCCTGGGTTTGTCACTCCACTCCCTGGACACGGTTAGGTGAGCAGGTCTCCCTGACTGTAACGAGACTGGAGAAGTCCCTATGACCCTACTGGGAATATTTTTGATGTAAGACATGGTGATCACAAAACAAACCGGAATTGATTTTCATCCCTTCAAATGAAAATAATATTTGCAGCACAGGATGCTGTCACAAGTGCGCCTATCTGTCCTGTTTGACCTTCAACAAGAGTTGTCATTATCCAAGAGCACAGTCAGGAAACGAATGGTGAAGGTCACAGAGAAAATTAGGAGCAAAGACAAAACCGGAACTAAGTTTTTGGACTCCTGCAACCCCACGTGTCCCCACTCTGGTCCTGGAGACGCTAGGAGATTGTTGCTGCACTTACAAGTCTATTCATTCTGCAAACAGTAGTTACTGAAACTATTAGAGTTAGAAATCAACATTTGTAACTTGGTTTACAGAGTAACATCTGTGATTCTAGTGACTGTCACAGCATAAGCCAATTTCCTATCCACACACCTCTGCTTCTCCAACAAACTGGGCCAGAGGAACCGAGCCGGTGGCCGGTGCTGCGGTCATATCCATCCACCAGCCAGCGCCTTTCTCTGCGGCATCCGTGTTTTCCTCCCCCGACCACATGTGTGGGGCTGGGTGGATGGGTGGAGGCCGAAGCCAACATGTGTGGGATGCCCTGTGGGGCTGCACCCCAGCCCTCTCCAAGCCCGAGTGTGTGCTGAGAGCTCCAGGCCCAGCGCTTAGTCCTGACTGTGGAGAGGGCCAGAGGGACAGGGAAGGGGGAGGGTACAGGAGGGAGGAAGAGAAGAGGGAGGGAAGGAAGAGGAGGGAGGCAGGCGCTGCAGGTTCTGGCCTGAAGTGCAACCCTGGGGCAGTGCTGGCCTCTCTTTGTGGCCAGTCACCCCGACCTCAGCCGCTGCCTCCTCCAGCCAGTAGGGTGGCCTCGGTCACCAAAGTGCCAGGCTGTCCCCCTGCCTAGCTCTTAGTATGCGTAGCTGCCATAGGGACTCACTTCAAGGAAAAGGAAGGCGCTGGCATGGATGGGATCAGACTGGATGCCGGCTTGCCTACCCATGTCCAGGAGGTCAGTGGGTGATTTTGGTCTGGAGGCAGGCCACACGGGCGGCGGAAGGCAAACTCAGACAGAGCATGTGCAGAGGGCAGACATCGGCCAGCGCAAGAAGCCCCCAGATGGTGTGGGCAGTGGGAGGACCCGGTCCGTAGCTTCGCAACTTGCAGCTGCACAGAAGGCACTCACATGGCGCTGGCTGTCCCTGGATGCAAGGGTTGCCCACTCTCGGGGTGTCTGCTCCAGGCCCCGAGAGCCACCCAGCCCTTCATTTCCCAACACCTCGGCTTCTTTGCCGCCCATTGTGACTCTGCTAGGACCTCTGAGCGTCCACGCAGTAGCCTAAGTGCAGTGCACTAAAGCGACCATCTCTGTCCTGCGGGCAACCCACTCTTGGAGGACACATGACCCAGAGGGGAGAGGACGACTGGGAGGGCCGAGCAGCATCAGAATCGCACATATTTTAGAATCCTGTGGGCGTCACAGGGAGGGCTGGCGAGGCCACACCAAGGGCTCACGTCAGTCCAGGCATCTCGCCACCAGCGTCTCTGAATGGGCGTCACAGAGGGTGGACGCTGCCAGTGTGTCAACGCCCAGGTTGCAAACAGGTGCTGCCCCAGAGCAGGGCTCCGACCTGTCTCTCTTCTGAATGGCTGTGTGAACCTGCGACTGTGTGGAACCTATCTTCCTGATTAGAAATGGGCGTATGACCTGACGAAGGGATAAACTTTGAAAGAAGGACTTCTTGCCGATTCTGGAGGCTTTCTGGACAGAGCCAGACTCAGGGCGGGGGGCCGAGCAGTCGCACAGGAACCACGCACGTGGCTTAACGTTCTGTTGTCCTGAAATTCTCACTGGCCATGGCACGGGCCCCACGGTTTCATCTGCTATTTTGGGTCACGCTGCTGGTTAATTAGTCTGCACTCTCACACCCCTGATTGTTGTTGGCTTCTTTCTCGTCCACCAAACGCTGAGCCTCAGGGCCCATCTGTTGTGCCCAGTGGCATGCTCAGGTGGCTTCCAAATGGCTCCGTTTCTCCATTAATCCATTAACAAATCTTTGCAGGAAGCGAAAGAACGGGCAGAGCTTCTTTATTACGAGAAAAACTTTAAAATTCCTTAAATTAAAAAGTGAAAAACAAGTTTCCGGTACTGTCAGTGCGAGGCTTCCGTGTCACGGTCAGGCTGAAGGACAGCGCTGAACAGGCCAAAAGCAAAAGGTGAGAAGCTGTGGCACCCCGCCATCCACGCAGGCGCAGACGTGTCTCCCAGTCGGGCCTGAGGCCACAGGGCCCGCCCACCATGCTGAGGCGGCCACGCCCACTTCTCCCCACAGGTGTGAGCAGCGCTGAGGCACGCCGGCAAGGGAAGTCTTCCCACTTCAGCGTGAACTGGGTCACAGGTCACTCAGACGTGGAGATCCTGGACGCCACCACCGGGAAGCGCAGCTGCGGGGGCTCGTCCCGGCTCTGCAAGCACATGTTCTCAGCCCGGTGGGCGCGGCTCTACGGAAAGGTGGGTGATGGCTCCTTCGTGGGGCAGCTGCCCAGCCACCAAGGCCACGGGCCCACAGAAAGCCATTGGGTCTGAGGCCAGGGGGACCTGTGAAAACCAGTTCCTGGTCTGTTTCCTCTGTCCCAACTCCCGCAGGTCCAACGGCTGGGGGGAGGGGTCTTATTCGGGACACCTGGTATGGCCAGCACAGGGCCCCACAGGAAAGTCTGTAGAAGTCAATGTTTTTCCCAGTGTAGATATAAGGAAACTGACGCTCGGAAAAGGTAAGTGATTTCCCGAATTCCCCAGGTAGTGACTCTCAGGGAGGGTTACATTCATTCCTCCCCAACCCCTGAGGCTGCGAATTTCTGCTATGAGCATCAGCTTATGCTCTCCTCTAGAAATAGTGTAATAGCGACATTTCTGGGTTTGAAATTGTAATATACATTTCCAGGTGTTTCCAAAGCATAACAGATTGTAACAACAACAAACCCAGAAAACAGAAAGGCAAAGAAAGAAATTAAAGCTGCTGGGCTGATTCTCCACACTTTCTTACCCAGGCACTGACTCCAAACAAGAGTGACTTTCGTGGTTATCAGCCAGTAGAAGAATAGGACAGACATGCTGATTCTTAAAATAAACATTGTGCCCACTCCCAGGATACTGGAAATTGCACATCTCAGCCCCTAACTTGGCAGTGACCCCTGCGCCACTATGGGCCCTGTGGGGACCTGCTCTGTTCCTCCCCACCTGTTCTGGGCACTTTGCACGGGTCCCCTCTTCTACACACAGCAGGTCTATGTTGAGACTCTGGAAGGTCAGAGCACACCATCAGCTCTGTCTTGCTAAACAAAGGGGCCTCTTCTGCACAGGCTCGAGGTGATGGTGGCAGCAAGCTGGCAGGCTGGTCGCCACTCACCAGGGACCCTCAGTAGGACTCAGGGGAGCCTGACCTTCACATTAGTTGGGGCAGTCAGGCCCTACGTGGTCCCTGCCTGTGTTGGCTGCACAGCTGTGCCTGTCACAGCTCAGGACGATGAAACATCCCACTTTCATTGTCCTCATGGCCAGTTAGAATATAACTCAAAACCCTCCTGGGTCCTGCCTCTGAGATGACAACACCTCGCCTCCCAGAGTCATCCCCAGCCCCACCATCCCCACCTCAGTATGAACCCCTAAACCTCCTCCAAAAAGAAAAACTACATGCAGTGCTTGGCTTTTTAATAGCAGGCAAGTTACATGCTTATTTTATCCACTAATCACTCACACTCCTGGTGAAGTAGTTTCCCCAAAAGTGGGTTCTCCATGGAATTACAGAATTGCAGGTTACTACTCCAGCTACTGTTTTTCTATTTTGACTTTTATATGAGTTTTTATCTTATTGGTAGTTCAGTTTGGGGAGAATAAATTTTTAAGAGCTCTAGTGAGGCCTAATAGACACATGAACACTATACATTTAAGGTGTACAGCTTGATAGTTTGGTGCCTAACATGTGAAATGACCAAACAGAGCTCACGAACACACCCGTCACATCCACACAGTTACCCTGTGAGTGTGTGGGTGGTGAGATCTAGCCTCATAACACATGTCAAGTGTACTGCCTCTCCATCACATCACTTTTCCATTTTAAATGAAGCGAGAAGAAAAAGCGCGAGGCTAACTAACATTTGCTTGTTATGCCCGGGCACTCTGTTTCCGCCTGTGGCTCACTTGTCTTTTCTCACTCTTGTCCCACAGCTGAGCACTCGGATACCAAACCATGGGGACATACCGGCCATGTACTGTGAAGCCAAGCTGGGGGCACACACCTACCAGTCTGTTAAACAGCAGCTGTTCAAGGCATTCCAGAAGGCGGGCTTGGGCACCTGGGTGAGGAAGCCACCCGAACAGGACCAGTTCCCTCTCGCTCTCTGAGTCACTGGCCCCAGGCCTCCGGATAGAGTGAGGCACCTGGGCTGGGTGGGCGGGCAGACATGAGGAGCGAGACTGTGCCGATCGGGTCTGTGCATTCATTTCCTTTGGTGTTCCAGAAATACTCGAGCATGCAATGCTCGGAAGAGTAACCAGACTTGAGTGAGGAGGATGCTGCTTCTCAGATGGCCAGTCCAAGGCTGGACCAGCAGGGCCGGCACACCTCCAGGCACCAGGGCAGTGAGACTTCTTGGTGTGTCAGAGGGATCATGTCTATTCGGGCTGGAGAGTCCGAGTGGCAGCCTTGAAAGGTGGTCCCAAGGCATTGCCAGTTAGAAATCAACCTCAGGCACCATCCCCTACGTTCCCCTCTTGAGCGATGCACTTGGTTCTCACGAGCACAAGCTTATAGGAACTTCAAGACAAGCCACAAGTCAAGAGAAAAGCCATGGGCTCCTCCCCCAAAGAAGCCAGTAAGAATGCCCTGTCATTTTCATTATTCATTTAAGTGTTTTACTCCGTCTCCTTTGCAAAGCATTGAGGATGCACGATATTAAAGAACGCCTAATTGCAGGACCAGAGAAATGAGACCATTGTTGCAGAGCAAAAGAACTTGACGCGAAGAAATTAAACTTCTCTAAACTTCCCAGTAACTGAGTGTCGCAAGCTGTCCCGTGCCTGTTTCGTCCATCACACTTTGGTGTCTCCGGCAGATGCAGCACCACTGAAGAAGTTTGAGCTGCATAAGGGTCTGCGAGCACCCCAATCCCTCCCCACCAGGTAGTGAGGAAACCCCGGCATAGACCAAATTCTGACTTACAAACTAAATTGTTCTTACACAGCAAGCACAAAAGCCTCCGAAGCAACCTTGACTCTGGGCATGAAGACCTACCAGCTCTCCATTCCCCTAGGTTCCCCATCACCATCACCGTCTTGCACGACAGAAAAAAACTCACTTAAAACAGCTGCACAAACACAAGAGGCAGGATTCTGTCCCAACCAGAGCTGGCAGCAGACGACAGCTACATAGGACCCTGTTCATGCAAATGAGGTGCCTCCCCAACATGCGTGTAGTAGGTCAGGCACCCGGACTCTTCACTCTGACACTGAGAACTCATTTCCAACACCCAGCCTGCCAGTTAACAAGCCTCTAGTTTCTCCAATTACAAGAGTGAGCTAAGTAGCAAACCTTCGTAGTAGGCAGCTTTGGACTCTGGGCTCCAGGTTAGAATCCCAGCTGACCACCTGGGGGCACATCTGAGAACACAGGTTTCCCACTTAACCCAGGAATTGCACGCATAACATCATGCTGTATATATTCAGGTACAAATTACAGACACCATACCAATCAGGCAAAAGTGAAATGAATCGAATTGTAGATATTTGTTACATGGTAACAAGAAATAGACACATTAGTATGCAAATAGAAGTTTTTCCCAGGATTTCATACAAGGTCAAATTTATCACTCAAGTTTTTTTAGAAAGGAAAACGGGCGCTGCGGTGTACACCTTCTCCAAGATAAAGTTTCGAAAGATATGAAAATGTTTTTGCAAATATGACTTATTAATCTGTTATAAAAATTGAGGAAGTAGAATGAAATCTTAGTACAAATGGCCCGTTTATATTAGTTTCTAATAATGTGATGTAGTACCAGGGTGGGGCTCAGAAATCCAAAACCCTTGAGAGTGGATTTGATTTAGACTCTCAGCCGCCAATACCCAGAACACTTCTCTGAACGCAGCGGGCACAGGGATCCCTGGGTGAAGTCTGCGACCTGGCCCTGAGTTTGCTCCCTGGACATGGTGTACGCTTTACATCAGCTGCTCCAGACAAAGCTCCCCCCTACCATGGGGAATGCGCATTGGCGGGAGATGCAGGATGGAGCAACCTTCACAGGGGCATGGTGGGCCACCAGTACAGTCTGGTTCATGGGACCCGGAAGGCACTCTCCTACCCCGTAGTGAACACGCCCACAATGCCCGAACTAAAGCGGCTTGGTCACAAGTCATTTTACCTGAGGCACCGGCTCTCCAGAAACAACCTAAACCCCCAAAACACAGGCTCCTACTTCTGAAGAAAGCCGCACACTAACACCACTATGCCCATTAGCTCCAGCATGGGGGTTAGTCAGCGAGGCCAGCAGGGGCTCCTTGGAAGGGGACACTAGGCTCCGCAGAGAAGGTGGACAGCGAGAGAAGGAACCAGTGCAGCGGGAAGTCCATCCGAGCCTGGCACTCTGCGTGGAGGCCCCTGTCCAGTTCACAGGGAAATTGGGAGGGGACGCTTGCAGGCTGTGGGCACAGGGTGGTGCAAGGTGGAGGGCAGAGCCACCAGAAGGCGGACCCAGCCGGGAGGCCAGGGGCAGGGTTCTGTGCACAGGGCACCCGGCGTGGCTGATGGAACAGGTCGTTTCCCAGAGAGAGAAGGTCTAGAGGGGGAAGGAAGCCTGAGGGTTTTGCTGTCTGCATCAGTCCAAAAGGGCGTCCCAGTACTGCTTCAGGCCAGGTCTACCCTGAACTTTTGAAATAGAAAGTCTGTTAAATTCGAGTCTGGAGAGGAGCCCACACCCACCTCACCATGTGAGGTTTCCACAAGGAGAACAAAGCACGAGTAAGTAGTTTGTGACTTTCAGTCACCCCAAAAATGTGACCCAGCAGAAAAAAGGAAGAGGGACAGACATAAAGTCATGGGCTCCCCAGGCACCCAGATTAACGGACTGCCTCCACTGCCCACCTGAATCTGCCTTGGAATCACCACCCTTCATCACCCCATGGCTCAGGCTCCTTTGTTCCCAACCTCCCCATGTTCTGTATTTACAGCTCTTTAGCCCTATGTCTAAAGTCCAGATAAAATCAACACCACCTTTATCTGCCTCTAAAGCACGAGTTGCTTTCTTGTCTGGGAAATAAGCCATGGAAGCTTTCCTGCCTGGCTCTCACAAAAAGTGACCACATGCCAGGCTTTGGCAGGACTCAGCAAGGAGGAGGTCATGCAGTCCAGCTCCAGTGCCCAGTTTCACAACATGTGACAGCAAGTTACTGGATTTAGGATTTCTTTGGTTTTTGGTTTTTGCCAAGGGAAGGATTTGCGGGTCTGTAACTATCACTTCTTTTCATGCCTGTGGTTCTCTTTTAGTCTGTATATATCTTTCTTGCCACCACTGGTTTTGTGACGTGTCTTAGTCCTCAGAAACGTCAAGTTGAGTTACTTTTTGAGAGAACACAGCTCATATAGTTCCCACATACTTTCCTTTTCACAGGAAGCTGTTCTTATCAATTAATTTTTTTTCCTTTGTTAGAGTGTTCACCACATCTGGAGAGCCATAAGCAGTAGATACATGGTGTATTAATGCCCAGAATAGAAGAGTTAGAATATTTTGATGAAATCCTATTTTTAGATTATAAATTTCAAGACGTGTCTATAGTATCTTGTTTAAAAAGTTTTTTAAAGATATTTAAAACTTAAATAGACATTTTTCTTAGGGAAACTTCTACACCCGTTTTTTTAAGAAGCCACTCTAATGGAATCATTTGTGCAATTGGCCCGAAACACAATAAACATCACTCTCTAGTGGGGACCAAAGGAGACCAGGAGACTTTCTTCCTGTGCACTGACTGCGGAGACCGCCTGGCGGAAGTCTGGTTGAACTCAGCAGGCCCTGATGTACCTGGGTTGGTTCCCTCCACCCTCCGGAGTCCAGTTCCTGAACTGGTCACCCATCCAAGGTCAGAAATACGCATCCTGCATATTTCCAGTTCCAAGTTCTCATGGAATTTGTGGGCAGTGTGAAAAATTACAGGACAGGCTGTAACACCATCAAGCAGCATCTAGCAGGGACAACATCCCTCTGAGGTCTTGCTGGTCTTTTTATGCTCCTGCAGGCATGGTGATGAGATGTAGGGTAGGTGGGGACAGGGCAGGTGGGTGGGACCCATACATGCAGAGCTGGGGAGAGCTCGCCACTGTCCGTGGTCTTGACCTATTGCAGCCTTCAGCACTGCTGTTTCTCAGAACGCTGGGATATTGTTGGCTCCTGACAAACTCCTCCCACAAATTCTGAATCAGACGAAGGATGGGGGTGAGGGAGCAGACACAAACAAGACATGCAGACTGCACAGTGACGGCCTGGGACAACAAATGCAGCCCCTCCCAGTCCTGGGGCCATCACCACCGTCTGCTGCTTCTCCCACCAGCACTGCCTCTCTGGTTTTCTTTCTCACATGTTCCTCTCCCTCCACTTCCTGTTCCCCTTTTTATTGCCTTCCCTCCCTATCCTAAACTTCTGACTCCCTCAGACTTGAGTCTCAGGCGTGTGTCTGCCCCAAGCTCCACAGTGCTCATCTGTGAAGCAGGTGGACATTAAGAAATAGGCCCGAGCCCGATGGGTTCCTGTGACATCTTGTCCAGAGGGATTTACAAGAGTCCTTTCCTGATTTCCTGCAACATGACCACATAGTTGACCATACAACATGTCCCACCAAAAGGGATACCAATGGCCACATCTCTAGACATTTAGACTAGACAATACCACTCCTGTGGGGAATTGCAGACAGTTATCAAACCCAGAGAAAGAAAGACCTTGTTTCCCAACTCATCATTTCATAGTCAAAATTGGGAGGATGCAACACCCTCTAAGATAAACATAAAATGACTTGAATTCTAGGGCCTCTTTTCACACAGGCACTAGATTTCTATCACTCTGCAGTATATGCATCAGTAAAAAAGAAAAAATACTTTCCCAGCAGTGCCCAGTTAACTTTCAACTAATTTTCAGCATTTTTTAAGCAAAATGAACTTAATAAATAGTAATTCTTAAGTGAAGGTTTGTACATAAAAGGCATGATTGAATGGCAATATTGTACCAATGGATGTATATTTGTAATATTTGTAAAAAAAATTCAAAATCTTAAAATATTAATTTACATATTTGCCTCTAAGTTCTGTAAATTGCACTTCAGTGATATCTGATAAGTGAATGTTTCTGTTAAGTGAATAAAAATATGAAGTAAAATTATGCCTTCCTGGGAAGTTGGGCCTTTTTCATCAGGCCGAGTTCTAGGGGCCTCTGGGAAATACGATGTGTGGGTTCAGTTAGAGTCTATAGTGGGTCTGCCCACTACAAAGAAATGGCACACTCCACCCTGAAACTTTTTTTCCTTAATGATTCTGTCTGTGAGTGGGTCACCCTTATAGATTTAATGTGAATGAACTCCAGACAATATCGCAGGACTGGGCATGGAGGACTCACCTCCCAGCCCTGACCCAGCTGCTCATTAACTGTAGAGGATAGAACAAGCCATTGGGTGCATGACTTGGCTCTAGGTTTTCCCACTGTTGAGTTGGGGGAACACAGCTCCTCACAGCTCCACAGGCAGGCAGGCATTGAGAGGGTTGGCAAGGTGAGGATGATACAGGGCTTTGGGAAGATATTTAGGATACAGAGTCCTCCACCCATGATGGGTACAGTGACCTTATAAAAAAAGACCCTAGCACAGAGAACCCGGACGTGGCTGATGACTTCCCTGTAGAATTCGAGGCCAGAGGGCTTCAGGCCGTAAGAGACGCCTGAAAGTTCACTTGGTGTCTGCAGCCCTGCACCAAGAATGTGGCAGGGCTCCACAGCACACTTCCCGCACCGGCTGAGGGACTTTGATATTTCACCTGTGACTGGGGCAGAGCTCAGGACTTGCGTGCCTCCGGGTCAGGTTTCTTTTCTGACAGTGCTCCTCTCATCCATCATGTCTTCTGGGCCAGGGGGAGCTCCTTATGTTGTGTTAAGTCTGCACTTGTGTCCCATTAACCACAGTGACCCTCATCTCAAGTGAGAGCATGAGGTCCCAGGATGCAGGTCCTTATGCGTCCTGTCATCCTCAGGTCAGGTGGGGGAAGGACTGGGCAGCTTCTCCTTTTCCAAGCCTTGCCATAAGGAGAGGACACTTAGGGCCACAGTTATTAGCAGGGAACAGAGGGGACATGAAAGCATAAATAAGGTCAAAGCAACTCTCACCCACATCGTTTGGCAAATATGAAAATTTGTCAGCTTGAATCACCAAGCTTTGAGGATCTGGTAGCCTGGTGGTGGCATTGTTTAGTGACCAGAGGAGTGAAAGAAAGCTCCCCAGGCTGATCTCTTCACCGTCTCCCAGAAGTGACTGGAGGGCATGCAGTGTTTGCTATCTTTCAGAGGACTTCCTCCTATGACATGAAGAGCAATCATTCTGGAAATGAGCAGCCTGGCTCTTGGTCACCTTTTCAGACCTGATGGCTCTGTATACCTACCTAGACCAGTGCTCACCCATCAAGGCCCCACCTGCCATGGCCATCAGCACAGCATTGTTTCTTGTGACATTATTCTTTCCGGTTAAGAATGGTTTGGTAAGACGTGGCATTTACGATATTGTCTCAGCAAAAGGTTTAGCTAAGTGCATGTTTCCCAAGGGAAGTATTATAACTGGAGTCTGCCCTGATTCTTAATGTTGGGTAGGTGTCACGTGGGTGAGGACAAAACGGCCAGGCAAGCATGGGGACGCACTGCACCCATGTCCAGTCTGCAGCCACTGAGTCAGCCCGTCTAGTCGGGTTTAACTGGGTGACAGAATGAGCTCTGCCCACTGAGTTCCTGAAAGCCGGTGCCCTTGCAGATCCAGCCTTCTGGAAAAGTCTTCTTATCAACGAAGATGAAGAGTGAACGGGGCCCAGGATAACAACAGGGGCTCGATGATGGCCTGCCCCAAAGAGGTCATATTCAGTCCCCTCGCCTCTGAGAATTATAATTACTGGCACTGAGCTGCTGAGGACAGCAGTTTACCATGGGCCCTGCCCACTCAGAGCTGGGGGAGGGGCTCAGCACGGAGCCTGGAGCTGCCATGCTTCCAGAGTCACAGGACCGACCACTCGTCCTGCTCCTGAGTGCTGAGGGCTCGGCAAATGGCATCAGAGTTTCAGAGCTTCAACGTGCCATGGGGAATGCTGACCCTGAAGGGTCATGGCAAGGAGCACAGCAGACACAGTGAATTCTCTTAAGCTGAAAGGTGCTGTGCAAACCCTGGTGGCTTTTCCTCAGAGACACTGAGCACATGTGGCAGGTGGCCCTGGTGACCTACTTGCGAGGTCAGGTCCACTCAAAGATTCCATGATTTCGGTAGCAATCCAGGGTTGGAAAGTGCTAGAGAATGGAAGAGGAATTGGATCCTTGCGGGGAAGGGTAAGTCATCACAGAGACAGGAGGAAAATGAGGTGCTGCCACTTTTATACAGCCTGGGAGAAAAGAGCACATCAGGAAGACTATCAATTGTGCAAAAAATACATATTGTGGTCTGAATGTGTCCCCTCCAAATACATATGCTGACACCCCACTCCCAATGTGATGGTGTTAGGAGGTGGGCCTTGAGGAAGGGATGAAGTCATGAGGGTGGAGCCCCCACGATGGGATCAGTGACCTTATAAAGGAGTCCCAGAAAGCCCCCTGGTCCCTTCCACCATGTGAGGACACAGGAGAAGACAGTCTGGGAACCAGAGAGCAGGTCCTCCCCAGACACTGAACCTGCTGGGGCCTTGACCCTGGGCATCCAGCCTCCAGACTGTGAGGAATAAGTGTCTGCTGTTTGTAAGCCCCTGGTCTGTGGTGTTTGTTATGCCGCCTGAGCGGACTGAGACAGACAAGGAGAGTGAGGACTCAGAAAACACCACTGATGACCAAGAGGAAGGCTGAGCTTTGAAGGAGAAATTTTGTGACAAGTGAAGGGTGGATGCTGGCACAGTGACGTGAGTGGGGCAGGGCTGTGGCAGTGGACAGCATGTGCACGTGGATTCTAACTTGGGAGGAAGCAAGTGAGACAGAGGAGTTAGCAGAAGGGGCCCAGCACAGAGTGGTGTGGGGGTGCTCAGCACAGCGGGAGTTGAGGGGCTCCTGCAAGGACTAGAACCACCCAAGGGCCTCCTGGAGCTGGCCGCTGGCCTGGGGTGTACCTGCTGCCACCTGGGCTCGGCAGGGCTAGTCCTGGGCACAGCGAGGATGGACTGGGGCCACTGTGCGCCCAGCCTCAGGAGAGGCCACCAGAAAGTGATCCCACTAGGGCAGTGGTTTGTGGCTGCTTTTTTTAAAATTAGTCATCCCCAGTGCCTAGTATATGGCAGGTCTCCCATAAGATCTGCTAATAAACAAATAAGCCAGCATTTCCACGGTAAGGCTGGGAAGGGAGGAGGACCAGGCCCGAGCAAGAGAGATGTCAAGCACTTGACATCCGGTTGCACGGGAGGGGGAGAGTCAGCAACCTCAGCAAGCCAGCACACCCCGGCCTGTAGAGGTGTCCCCACGCCTGTTTGTCGACTCACTGCTCTTTGTCTGTCTCACACTCAGGTAGCGCAACTGCACAAAATACAAAGCTACTTCTCCTTAGAAAACCACCTGCTCGCCGCTTCTCCTCAAGGAGTCATCGGCCCACTCAGCAAATGTCACTTCCACTTTGCTTCCCCTTCAGTTACGCTAAGTGTATAAATGTCCCTTGTGACCAGAGCCCTGCCACCAGCCGACACTGCTCTGGACGCCCCGGCAGTCAACTGACATCGCCGCAGAGTCTCCAGGTCTCAGGCCCATGAGTTGACCGTCAGTTCCCATTTGTGTGAAGCACCTCACAGCCCCGCTGGAGCACTCATAAGGCTCCGTGACATGCGGTTAATAACGTGCCCTGGGGACAGCCGCCCAGGCGCAGGGAGGGCAGACCCAAGGACCAGCAGGACAAACCCTGGGGGGTGTCACATTGGGGCAAGGGTCACAGTCAGCATCGAGTGACAGGTCCTATCTGAGCAGCACAGTGCATCCCTGCTCCACACACAGTCTTTGGCAAAACAGATGTCACAACTCTCCGTTTTGGTCACCTGAAATGGCGCGTTTAAGAATAAATAAGTGGTACCGTATTTGCCGACATTAAATGTCCACTGGTGGTGAACCCAGGCAGCTCTGGAGGCAGAGGGGTGTGCGGGCTGACCCTGCTCACAGCATGGGCCTCTCCCCACCCCCAAACATTTGGCAGACACGTGTTATCTCTTAGAACGCCCCATGCAGTCCTCAAGGAGACCAGACCTTCAAGAGTCTCACCGGCTTTGTGCCTGATGCTCTAACAGCATCAGGTGCTCCACGTGATTGGTGCAGCAGACTGAGCGTTCCTATCTGCTCAGGCTGTTCATCCACACTCTTGAGCCAGGATGCTCCAAAAACAGGGATGTGTGTACAAAGAGTGAGAGACTGATTTCAAGGAAGCGGCTCATGATATTGTGAGTGGACATCCCCTAGCAGGAAGCTTCAAGCACTGGGTCTGGTGACCTACTTACCGTGGAGAGAAAATTAGCCCAAAGTGAAAATACGAGGTCTGACAATTAAATTCGCGAACTTGTTGCAATGATGTTACTAACCTTTTTTGATACCAGAGGGATTATTCATTATGAATTTGTACCAACTGGACAAACAGTTAACCAAGTTTACTATTTGGAAGTGCTGATAAGGCTGCGTGAAAAAGTTAGATGAAAATGACCTGAACTTTTTGCCAACAATTCATGGCTCTTACATCACGACAATGCACCAGCTCACCTGGCACTGTCTGTGAGGGAGTTTTTAGCCAGTAAACAACTGTATTCACACACCCTCCCTACTCACATGATCTGGCCCCCAAGGACTTCTTTCATTACCCAAAGATAAAGAAATTATTGAAAGGAAGACATTTTAATGACATTTAGGACATCAAGGGTAATACAAGGACAGCTCTGATGGCCGTTCCAGAAAGAGTTCCAAAATTGCTTTGAAGGGTGGACTAGGTGCTGGTGTTGGGCATATCTTCCCAAGGGGAGTACTTCGAAGGTGACCGTAGTGATAGTCAGCAATGAGGTATGTAGCACTTTTTCTACGGCGAGTTCACAAACCTAATTGTCAGACCTCATATACACAGACTGACGAGCCATGAAAAATGGCTCACCTGATGGTCAGGGGCCTGGAAGGAGAAAGGTTGGAAGTTCAGGAACAAGGAGGTCTAGGGAAGGCCAGTGGTTGGGTTTATAGGAGGGGACACAAGTATGACCATCTTGGTATCACATGTTGATGACCCCAGAGAGCATCCACTGCAGACTACACCTTGGCCAACCTCTGTTTGCTGACACCCAAGCCTGCACAGTGGACTCCTGGACAAAGTGGCCTTGGTGGCAAAGATGGAGGCTATGCATGGACACCCAGCATGGGTCCCCCATCAAGGCTAGTCCAGCTGATGCTGAGATCGGATGACCTCACCTGATAGCAGAAGAGTTAGATGCTCTTCCACTGATGCTGGGCCTTCCCAGCTGGTGCAGCTCCCAGAAGAGACCAACCAGGGTCCTTCCTCCCCAGAAAGGGTGACCATCCATCCTGATGCAATTAATCTATCTTTCCTCCCTGTGGTGACTCAACCAACGCCCCATCCAGGCACACAGTATCTAATCTAACACTATGGGGCCACCTCAGACAAGGGACCTTATGAGACCAAAGGGGGTGTGACAGTGACACATGACCCATCAGTCCCCCACATGTCAGACCATACAGACAGGGTGGGGAAATGGGCTCTTGGAGAAGCAGCTGAGGCACCACCTGGGTGTCTCCCCACAGGGTGGGGTGCTATTATTCAGGATGTAGCCTATACTGTAAACCCACGGCCACCACACAGTGTGTCCCCATTGGGTAGAAAATGTGGTTCTGGAAACTGAGGTAGGAAGAGTGGACCCACTCCCATAATCCCATTACACACTTGGAGAATTTGTGCTTCTCAACCTGCAGCTGCAGGGGATGCTTCGGCCAGGGGACATAGTGAGAGCTGCACTGTTGATAAAGCAACTGTCACTGTCAGGTCACTAGGGCTCCTGAGACCAGCGGGATCAGGGAGCCATCATATGGGCAAAAGAGCAGACCACCATGAAGTATGTGACATGGCAGGAAGGAAGGGTGTTTGCTGCTCAGGTGTCCACTAGGCATCTTGGTGACTCCATGCCCAGCTTTACCAGAATGGACAAGACAACCAGCACAGCCTGATAAGAGCATGGTGACAGGCCAAACCCACAGGGATGAGCTCTGCATCACTCACCAGGCAAGTCCACCTGGTGTCAACAGGTGGTGTCCCAGTTCGTGGCACCAGCAACCCAAGCATCCTGTTGGCCAAGGGGTAGGGGACTCTAGGAATGGAGGAGGGCGGTCATCACTGCAGGGCCTGTGTCCAGTGTCATGTCAGTCCTCTGTCCCAGTGCCCATGGTCTCGTGTAAGGGACAGATGGGACAGCAGTAAAATGAACTGCTGCTGCTGTTTGTACTCAAACACCTCCCACTGATGCACTGGCTGAGTAATGACGCTCTGGTGCTCCTGACAGCACAGAATGGGGACAAAATGACTGCCACATGACACCACTGGATGGGTGTCTCCTCGGGGCGCAGTAGCCAGGATGAGCCTTCACAGAACTTCACAGGTAGGAGAAGTGGACTGGGCATTTCTCTGACACACCATGGAGTGCCCCCTCCCCATGGTACACGAGGACTTTGAAGGGGCTGCACCTCCAAATCATTGTGTAGGGGGTGTGTAAAGCCAAGGTGTGTAGAGCCAAGGATAAAGCTCATGGCTGTTAATGAGACATCACAGCTCCGGGGAGGGGTGGCACCGTTACCTTGGCTGGGACATCTGATTTTTAACCTTCTCTTTCTGGCTTGAATCTCTCCTTGAAGGGAGGCCGTCCAGCTCCTCCCGTGTAACGCTACACAGCCCTCGCCTGCCAGCCATCACACAACTCCATGAAAACGCCAGGCTGAAGGCACAGTCATCTGCTCTGTACGAAGAAATACTCTGCATCTCAAAGAAAAAGTTACTACGAATCCTGCAAGCTGACTGAAAACAAAGGCCGCGTGCGGACGGCACACCTCTGGTGGCGTCCTAGCTACCTGTCCCGACCGAAAAGAGAAGAAATCTCCCAGACGGAGGCCGAGGCCTGCCCGCCTCACCCTGCACGAGCTCCGTGCAGACTCCCACCTCAGCAGCGTCCCCAGGTGCTCGCTCAGCTGGCTTTTTGGTGAGTGGAGGCTGTTTTCACACAGACCAGAGCATCATGTATACCTGCGTCCACTGCATGGCCTTGAGGCACCTTACTGCCGTTGGAGCCCGATTCTTTGTCTTTTAAAAACAGAATAATACCTAAACTGAAGGATTGTTATGAGGAGTCAATGAGATAATTTGTAAAGAGAAAAGTGAGCATTCCATAAACGGTGACAATGACAGTTGTTGGCGTTGAGGGAGACTTGACTCCTGTTACTGTCCAACTTGGAGACCACTTTCCCACCATGCCTGGGATGTCAGCTGGTCGCTGAGGGAGACTCGAAGTAACTGCTCTTCCCAAGCTTGTACTGAGCCCTGCTATGAAAAATCACCGTCCTCAGTCTTTGGAGACAGTAAGAAAGATGTACCGTGATCTCTGGTCCCAAGGAGTTGACAGATTGGTTGGTGAAACAGAAAGTAAAAACACGGAGAAATGAAACAACGATGACAACAGCATGAGTTGTCATAAGGCAGAACATGATGAGAAGATGATGGTGTTTGTAATTAAAGCAAGGGACAGGACAGAATGACCAGGCAAACGGCATGCATGAGGAACTGACAAGCAGTGAATGATGGTAGCATTTGAATCAACTGGGAGGAAAGAAAGGGCACCTGGTGGGGACACAAGGATAGTGCAGTCAGAGGTCAAAGTCACAGTGAGTGGAGGCCATAAATGAGGAGAGGTAAGAAGGTACAACCACAGCCTCTTTATAGACAGAAAAAGGGAAATACAAGTGGCTTTGCCTCAGCGAGAGGTGTCTGAAATCCTGGGTTTATAAATACTTGTGGCCTTAGGTATGAAACTTCCCATCAGAGAAACTAACTATAGCAAGAGGCAGCCCCTGTGTGAAGTGTGCAGAGATTGAACAAAATCATGGGAACCCCTCGAGGACCCACACCTGATACATCCATTCAACCTCCCTGATTGTTTTGGAGGAAGTGTCAGTATTGTTACTACAGATGCCACAGGTATCAAATGATGATGAGGGGAAAATATGAACAACTTTATGCCAATAAGTTTAATCACTTAGATGACGGGAACACATTCTTGAGAAACATAAACCACCAAAGCTCCCTTAAGTATAAATGTAACTTAGAGTTTAAAATGCTGGTTTTCCAAAAAACACAGTATGAGCATAAAAATTATTCTGGTATATGACCGCTGCTGAACCCTGTTTTTTGGACTGTCTCCTGGATCTGAAATTATCTTCAGTCCCGGTTTCTTAACAACATAAGAAAACCCCTTTTACTGTTTTAGGACCGCACCTGGTAAATGAAATCCTTATTACATTTCCCACTTTCCAGCAAGGATTTCCAAAGCGTACTTGAAGGCAACCCAATTTTGACACAGTGTAACACATGCCATTTTATAATTTCCTTAGTGACTATTTCTTCCAAGAACACGATCTTGGAACAAAATCGACTTTGTTTCCTCCTGTGGAATTGACACACCGACTGGAAATCAGACATTGTAGAATAAAACTACATGGTTGTGAGCTGAAAAAGAACCAATATCTGAAGGGAATAAAATATGTTTATGCATTGATAAGCCTGAAATGGACGTGGTAAAAACTACTGCTATAACCCCCCATTATACGGCATTCACTTTATCCATCCGTGGAATAACAGGCACGTTCTCTTTAGAATTGCCTCTATTACTCTTAATGAAGAGCTATTAGATGCTTTAAAGGAATATTTGTGAAGATAATTAAGATGTATGAACACTGGAGCAGACACTTGTGTGCCCACTATCCAAATAAGGACTAGACGTTGCTGATTCTGGGGCTACTAGTCCCTCCTCTGCCTCCCTCCCAACCCCTACTCCTGGCCCAGAGAACACCAAGCTGAATTTTGGGTTTTCAACCCCATGTCCCAAGAAACATGACCATAATTATAAATGCAGTTTGGGCTTACCATGCTTTATAAAAATGGCTCCACCCTGTGTGTAGTGTCTATGGCTTGTGTTCTCATCCAACCTATCCCTACGTTCAATGTTTGCACGTAGCTGTGTGTGGCTCGTTCATTTTTACTGCTACATAATGCTCTGTTGTGTAGACATGCCACGATTTATTTAGCATCCCTGTCAACGTGGTTGAGTTGTTTCCAGTTTGGTGGCATGACCTTGCACGTGCCCCCTAGTGCACATGTGCAAAAGGCTGCTCAGGACAGCAGCTCTCACACTGACAGCAGAATCAGATGCAGGAGCTTGTCCAAAGCGCAGATTCTTGTGTGCTGCTGAGAGACGCTGGGTCAGCAGCTCTGGGGTTGGACCAGGAGCCTTCATTTTCAGACACACAAGGTCTGCAGGCATCATGCTTTAATAGATCATGTTCTGATGTGCACCCAGCAGTTGCAGGGGCAGGAGGCATGCACATGCCCACTTACAGGACAACGCCTTCCAACTGGCTGCATTACTTTACACCCAAGCCAACAGTGCAGATTAATGTTCCAACAGTCCACATGCTTGGCATTGTCCCAATCTGAGGGCTGGCAGGTGCTGCTTCATTTTGGCCTTAATTTTCAAATTTTTTTTGTATTTATTGGCTATTCAGTTTTCTTTTTTGTGACATACTTATTCATGTCTGCTGCTCAATATCTGACTCTCCTAGAGACAGGTAGAATCTTGTTGACTATCCTGAATATCAATCTTTTGTGGATTACATATGTTGCAACTACAATTTGTATTTTACAGCTTTACCCTAAGGTGTCCTAGACTCTTAAATTTTCATATGCTTGAATGTATCAATCTTTTCTAGTATGGTTAATGCATTTTTGGATAGTTTTTTTTGTTTTTATTATTTTTTATTATGAAATACACATTTTTTAGAATTAGTTTCAGCTGTACAACACAGTGCAATAGTTACACTTTTTACACCTGAGGTGACAACCCCCCTCCCCCGATCCGCCGCCCCATTTCCCCCCAATATCATATCTATTACAAATCCCTTGACTCCACTCCCACACTATACTCCATGTCCCACGACATATATATATATGGATGTTTTTTAATTAACGCAAAATCATAAAAATTTTCTCATTTTTAAAGAAGTATTAATGTTTTTCCTTTAATATATAATGTAGAACTGACTTTGAGTGTGAGGTAGGGATCCAAGTTCATTATTTTTTTCCACATGGGCAGCCAGTAGCACTAGAACCATTGCTACATAGGCTGGTTTTGGGTTTTTTTTCAGTGATCTGTGATTATATGAGCTGAAATATTTCAAGTCTTCACATTTGCAAAAATCACCTTGGCTTTCTGTCTCATTGGTCATCTCTCCCATCCCTGTGCCAACATCACACTTCATGGACCACAACCTTCATCTGTTTCTTCTCCTTTTCCTCCTCCTTTCTCTTCTTGGGTGTCTTGTTAAAGCTGGCCTTTGCTCTTTCAAATAAATTTAGGAATCAGAGTGTCAAATCTCTCAGAAAACTCGGGGACAATCTGTGTTGGAATTGTACTCAATCTACTTGCCCACATGGGAGAACTGACATTTTTACAATGTGTTGACCCTTCCTGTTAATGAACATGATGGTCTCTCATTTGTTCTTTTTTAATGTCTCTGTTGAAGTGTTAAAATATTCCCATGGATAATGTCAAGCCTCTTTTCTTTTGGTCAGATTTTCCCTTTTTGTGGCTAAAGGTGGAAACTTTTCAGATATTGGGAGATGTGCTTTGATGGTTTTAAAGTGTTTTTTTAAAAAAACTATAAAAATAAATACACTAAAACCTCACTTCCACCCATTATTTATATTTCCCAACCCCTTTACATAACTACTTTTACTCATTTCTTTGTATCCTTCCAAGGTAGTTTTCTTCTTTGTGGTCACCCTGATAGATATAGATATATAGATATATAGATGTATATATCTGTATGTGTATATATATATAACATAAAGGACTGTAATTACTCAATATTCTATTTCTCCGCCCAAATAAAAATAGAAATTTAAACCACCAACTCCAATCAGACATGATTTTACATGGGCGTCTGCTGGGACGTTTGTTCAATTTGAAAGCAGCCCTTCGTGACTTTCTCCTTGCAGTATCTCAGGAAGCCCCGTTGGGGAAGACGTAGTGGTGAAAACCGTCCCCACGCCATCTGCATTTCACACTCATTCTTGACAGGCAGCTTTGCTGAGCATCCAAATCTAGTTGTTTTTCTCTCAGCACATCTGCATTATTTTTCACTCAGACGAAGCTACTGGCGCTGCTTTCTCAGTTCTAGTTCCAAAATGTTGTGGGGAGGGTCCTGATGGCCCAGTTTGGGTTGGATGGAGCCTGAACTGACCACTCGCTCAGAACCCATGAGGGGGAGGGGCAGGTATGATACCCAGAGCGTGAGAGGAAGTATTTGTGACGTGGTGAAAGAATGCCAGCAGTCCAGGTAGTGAATACATTTAGTTAAGGTAACTTAGATCCAATGTCTAAATTGTGATTAGAATTTCCTAACACATCCCGTCACCACTTTCTTCAGGAAAAAATCCTTCTCATACATTCTAGGTTGTGCTTGAAGCATCCTCTGCATAACTAAGGAACGCCTGCGGTCACAGCCACTTGCTGGCAATGACAGCATTTTCCATAAACGTACATGAATTGGGGAATAAACAGTCCTCCCTTCCAGCCAGAACTGCCTGGCCTCCTTCCAACCCAGGCCTCGTGTCCATGCTCTTCCCCCACCTGCTGCCACCTGGACGACTCCTTGGGACCCCTCCAGTGTGTCCCAAGGCAGCCAGTGCACAGAGAGCACACTGGCGCTCCCCAAGGCATGACAGGGTGCCCGTTCCTCACCCCACCTCACCCGGGTCCTCACCTCACAATGGCTCGACCCCACACCGCTCCTCTTGTCCCCTCCATCTCATAACACCTTGACAGCATTTAGGCTCAAGATTAAAGCTCATCTGCTTAGAGATGCCTCCTGGACCAAACTGTCCAAAGTCACGCCCTTGCTGCTCTCTGCCTCAGGCCACACATCACACAGGGACACAGACTCACAGCTCCAAAGGTCTGCTTGATCTATTTTCATTTTGACCAGAAGATGCTTCAAGATGTTTTGATAGAATGTTAAATTATGCAACACTTTTATCTGGTTTCATTTTTAGCATCTTCTGCCATAATATGGACTATATACGTTGCATGTAACAATCGAGGTATTCCCAATTTTTGAAATAACTTCTTTAACTTCTAAGGGAAAACAAAATCTATCCATAGTAAGGGAGACACATCTTAGTGGCATTTTGATGACGTCACAGTAATACAAGTCTTGCCTTCTTGATTCTTCATAGTAATATGTTTATTTTTTTGTTTTGTGAACTTTTAAGTGTAACAAAAGGTGTAACTATGAAATTTAGACATTAATCACTTGTTTTTGAAGAGTAAGGTGGAAGGTTAAGCAAGCAGTGGAGAATTTCCGCCCTCTGGGGACTGGATGTCCCCAGTGCCTGTGCAATGCAGGCAGGGCCTCAGTAGCCTGAAAAGGGCTGCGAGCAGGGGCGCCGCAAGCAGGGCTGCCGCATGGCGTTGACACCTACCGAGGACCCTGCTGCCCGCACAATACTTCACGCATGTGGGTGAAGTAGAGGGGACAAGCAGTCGCTGACCCTGATTTGCACTGTCCTGCAGAAAATGGGGTCAACTTGCTGTAACTGCAATTTTTAAAACTTTTGAAGAAGCTTAACTATGATGAGAGCCATACAAGCATCTTCCAAGACTCGGAGGAACTCAGAAATGCCTGCATTATGTCAACCTGTTAACTCCAGAAAATTTCAGGGTGGGGATGCAGGAGTGTAGAAGCACATCATGTACCATTTAATATTAGCATAACAAACAGATCGGAAATATAACAGTTGATCTTGTAAGTCTACAATTAAAATTTTTCAAGTGGGCAGGACTGTCATTAGAAATTGGTTCAATTTCTACGTCACTGTGATGTTCAGTAGCTATTATCAAAGTTCCACCAAAGCAAAATATGAAAAACAATAAGTAAAATAAAAAGAGATTCCTAATAACATAGAACTTTACAACAGTAGCTATGGAACATGGATTTTTAATGAATTTCATAATACAATGAAGACGCTGAACACTTAAAAACAATTACATCAATACAATAAAAACACTCGCTTCTACACAACACTTACAAATGCATACTTTCCCCCCAAAGAAACTTGTTTTTCACAGATTTAAGCAACAAATAATTTACATAGGATTCTTCAGATTTCAAAATAGGCACAGAATTTTTGAGTCTACAGAAACTGATGTGCAGCGGTTGAGAAAGTGTTGCTTTGTCCAACAGCATGTCTTGGGTGAAATTCTTATCGGTATACATTCCTCAGTAACCACACATTCTCCTTCCATCAGTAAATGAAATTCTGGACATATCACCATATAGGACAAAACCACTCCGTTTCCAGATGCTACTTCACATGAGCTCACACATGGATGATCACATGACCATTTCAGCCAGGCACATGCACACACTCATGCACACGCACACTCATGCACACACACTAACCCGTCTCCTTCATGGCTCCTGACATCACCGGCACTGAGGCCAGAGCAGCTGGACGGGACCCCGTCAGAGGACACGCAGCAGCAGCAGGGGCGTGTCCTGCTTCCGGGGACCAGCTGGAGCACCATGAGGCCTCGCACCCTCAGACACAAGTGAGGAGAGCAGCCCCTCCCCTCAGCAACAAGAGGAGCAGCTGCCAGCCGTGAAGGGTGCTGGTCTGCACAGAACTAAATGGCCATCATGAATATGTATCTAAAAGCTTCAAATGTTTTTCATCTGGCAGAGGTCTGCTTCTTAAGTTTGATTTAGCTACTTGTATATATTTTCCAATGCTCTAACGATGATTCTGAGACACCGACCATTCACATTAAAACGCAAAAGGAACCCGAGGGGGCTGTGCAGCCCATCGATGAGAAGTGGTCGTGCTCATGCCTTTGGGGTATGGTGGGCAGGGCCACAGTGACAGCCCAACTGTGATCTCAGTGTGCTCGGGACGAATGTCACACTTTAAAAATACAACCAATTCTGGAGCTTTAAAAATAAAGTCCCTCTAAGGCATGTCTTGCATGCCCCTTGGTTAGCGACCTCAAGTCGGGACCACATCAGCACTGGTTCTCCGGGCCCCTTCCCTCCCGGGCTGTGCAAATCACTTCGGAACCACCAATGACACAGGGCTGAAGTGCCGCAGACCAGCTGCTGCAGGGCCTGAGTGAAAGGGGCCTGGGGCGCTCCAGCCTCCCATCACTACAAAACAGACACACAGGGCACGGGGTCACCCAAGGCCGTTTTCAGGGTTACCCTCTTGTGCCTCTCCAAGGGCCAGTGTCCAAGGGGACATGTTTAAAGGATTAAAAATATGAAGGGCAGTATGCTGAGATGTCTGTCAAAACTGAAACTCAACAGGAATAAATCACAAGCATCAGATTCAGTAACTGCTGAAAAGGCGACACTGAAGGGCCCACCCCGGCAGTGGGAGGATTGGCACTGAAAGGTGTCAAGGGCATCTTGTCATCTGCGAATTATCGTTTTGGCTGCTGCCTTGTCAGCCAGTGGAAGTGCCTTCCATCCTCAGGGTACATTTGCTGACTGACTTTCTTGCTTTGTGAACTCAACTCGGTATTCCAGCTAAGAGCCAAAGTGCTTAGCTGGGCAACAGTGAGCTCCCCAGCTTCCGACACGTTTATTTTTGAGGTAGTACTCATTTATTTGCATGTAGGCTCTCAGATACCACCAAGAAAGTGAACCCATGTAGAAATAGGCAAACCAAAGGTGCTGAAAATAAATAAGGTTTTGTTTTCAGGTAGCAGGGCTTCTTAAAAAGGTCAAGTCACATTCAATGGATAAGTCATTTGAAACTTCTAAAGACTGTTTATAACCATAGCTATAAACTAAAGTGCTTTAAATTTTGCTTAAGATCTGAAATCAGTGATTAGAATCATTATATTTTAGAATTTGCTAATATGAGACCTCAGGAAATTGAAATGATTTTCTATGAAAAAAGCAAAACCTTTTTCTTTTCAAAAGAAACTCTCTGTTGCAAACTCAACATTCTATGCTATTTTTGTAAATTCTAAGATCCAGGTTAATTTCACAGATCTGTAACAGAACAGAGCGGAAGGTGAACTACACGACAGCACATGCTACAACTTCACACGGAGTAAACGTGGGGTTTTTTATCATTCCTGCCATTCGTCAGCCGACATAAACACAGCTCTGCCGTCTTCCCAGGATGAGGGAGATACGTGGGACTGTTCCAGAAATGCCAGGCAACTCCCGCTCACGTGAGCACACAGGCTCATCCTAGACTCACAGTGTGATGCCTGCCTCCTGTCCCCTGGCCAATGCCAGCGAGTCACCGCGACGTGCTGTAGGGAGAGGCTTCACTCCCACTGACCAGAGGACGCCAGCGCACACAAATGACGGAATAAAACACAGGACCACAGTTCTGTACACTTCATGCAAGCTGGGTACAATGTGAAACGGACACATACAAACCCCCTTCTCAGGGTCCAGCTATCACAAAACGGCTGGTCAGTCTGAGCAAGGCCTGCCCCAGTCGCAGGTCCATGGCAAACCACCAGAATGGGGCGCCGGCCACCTTACTTTTCCTGTAACAGCGCAGGGATGTTGATATTCCAGCCAATGGCTTGCCTGTCAAAGCCGCAGGTGAAAAGATTGCACATAGGGTGGTCCTCACTCCACGCCGAGCAGCACACCATTCGTCTGTGGCCCTAGTACCAATCACACAAACCAGAATTAGTGCATTATTCCAGAAACCTACGACCTACAGAACCTCAGCCACGTTAACAGCTACACCACTCAAAGTGACCGAATTGAGAGAAAAAAAATTAAGACGCGGGATCGGTCAATGTGAGCCCAAAATACTGAGTATGGCGATGGGCTCTGCATGGCATGCCAGTGTGAAGTCCATGACGGAATGAGTGGATCAGACACAACGTGAGTTTAGTGAGGCGCACACAAAAGCACTTCAGGATTCTTTAAGAAAATGAGTAAGATTACGGTCAGAGAGAAATAAATGATCAGTTTGAAATGTTTTAATGAATAGAAGATGCTGGGTAAATTTGGGAATAAACTCAATGAAATTCACTGAGACCTCGAATGATACTTTAACAAATAATTGGTTCAGGTGTTTAAGCAGCTGAAAAAACATATTCGGTGCCGAATAAAACCAGGAAACATAAATGGCATCTCAAGCAGATTCCTGCTACCCTCAGAAATTCCGGTTGAAGAGCAGAACGTTAGAAAAGTTACTGCCGAATACTTGCGAAGTTCAATGGGATATGTCCAGTGTAAATGTGCGAAGCAAGCCTTACTTAGCACGCATCACATGTGCTTCTAACGTGGCTGTCACCACACCGTGACAAGGCATACAGGAAGCAGGATGGGAACAGGAAGCAGGACTGGAACAGCTGACGGAAACTGGGTGAAAGAAATGCTCAAGTAGTGGGCACAGACGTCCCCTGTGCAAAACATTCACATGTGAGCAGTGCTTCACGTATATCTGACAGAGAACCCAGCAGGCTACCAAGAGAAAAGCACTACAAGAAAGGAGCCACATATGAAACGCTGGGAGTATCCTCTACACTCGTGCTAGGAATCCAAGGAGACTGGCGGCCAAGTCGAGCCTCAACTCCAGATGTCCACAGGACAAACACCGAAGTCAGGTGCTCAGGGATGGCACCTGCGGGTGTGGGAGCCGGATGGCCGCATGCCTGCTCTGGGCTGCAGTCCACCCTTTCACCTTGAGCATGCTCCCAGGGCGCTCAAGACCAGACAGGACCCAAGAAAGGCTCTGCAGGCCCATCCCCGTGCCCGGCCTGTCCTCCCTGGGCTTCCGTTCAGTACTGGCTCTGGGAAATATCACACAGCACTTGCCCCAAAGAGAGACAATTCCACTTTATGAGCCTGTCACCCTAGTGACAAGTTCGACCGAGTGCCGTCATCTCTTTTTAAGTCTGTCAGCAGAAAGAAGCTGGGACGATATGAAGCGGAGATCCCAGCTGTGGTTCTGTGACACAAAACTGTAGTTACTCATCTGAAGCAGAGCTACAAGCCCACAACAAAATGAAATGCTATTCGTTAATCTTAAAAGTCCTTCTAGGAGCCACTTTAGGAGGAAACAAACACAAGCACAACAGAATTCTACAATCCCACAAGGCGGACTGTCTACAGATAATACAAGTGAAATCGTGTCCATGGCAGTACCATCACCAAGAACTGCTGAGAACTCCCTTTTCTCTTGACAGGAAGAAGTCGCTCCCACTCCCACTTCCAAATGCAGACTTTCATTGACACACAGCGACTCTGTGTCACACGAGAGTGGCTGAGAAAGGGCACGTGGGTGACATTCAGCGGCCACCCACCAAGAAGATCCCCCGGGACAAGCTGCTGCAGCTTTGTTAGAGGCTGGGAAGCTTTCCGCAGCTGCGCTAACGTCATGAGTAGTCGTTCTGTGATGGGCACTCCCAGGTAACAAACTTCCAACAGTGTACGTGGGAGCCACACAGGGAAGAGACAGTGTGTCTCGAGGACTGAGGGCTTTCAGAATGGGGGTACCCCTTAAAGAGAAGGTGCTGCTCGGCTGGCTGCAAATGCCTCTTGACCATCTACCTCCAGGTATGACTGCGCTAAGGCTTGTCCACCAGGGGACACAAGCAGCCATGGCGGAGATTCAGGTGCACAGACACATTATACAGCATCAGGGCCCAGTTCCTTTAGAAACAACGAGGTGTCATAGTGACAGGCAGGAAAAGGCGAAAGGCAGCAGAGTGTGTTGGGCAGGGCTTAGCTGGCACACGCCCTGAGGGACGCTGCCTCGACAACCGGGACTGTTCCTGCAGCTCCAGTCACTTCCCCACGGAAGGAGCCATTATGTCACTCACCGGGATTGTCCTTCACACTTGGAATCACCCAGGGAACGGACCTGAACTCAGGCCCTGGCGCCCCTCAGACACCGAGTCAGCAGGTCGGTGCACACTGACCCACCTGGGCTGACACGGGGCCACCTAGCCCCCAGAAAAGCCACACCGACAGTTGAATGTGTCCAGGTAAACGGTCATGGAAAGGGGTCTCCTGCCTGGGGTGGAGGAGCGACCTTTCCTAAAATGCTTCCACAAGCGCGGTCACTGCTCCCGCCTGCCACGCACATCCTATCTCTCAGTGTGTTCCCAGTTGTGTGAGTTCGACCACCACTAAGACTGGGTTTCCAGCATGGGGGCCCCTGGTTCATGAGCACAGGCGCTCCGAAAACATGCCGGTGAAATCCAGGAGCTGGGCACTTGATCTCATTGACGTTAAACTTAGAAACTGATACTCAGGGACTGGAAAGCATTGTCAGTGTTAAATTTTAAGAACTCTAAATACAGATCAAGTATTTCCAAAGAAAATCTAGCCTCCATAGACTCAGCAGGAAAGTAAGGATGTAAAACCACTAACATTTTATATTGATCGCATGTCCAAATGATATTATTTTGGATGTATCCCATTAAATACAATGAAAATAATCTGTCCTTTTACAAAATAGCTGTGCGGAAGCTGGGCCTCGGGCTGCCCGTGAGCACGCATCAGCACACTGTTACCTGCCGATTGCTGTGGGGCAGCCGTGCCAGCCGCACTCCGGACATGTCAAACAACCTCACTTGTCGGTTGTCATGCGGGAGGGCAATGATTTTTTGGCCGACGCATACATTGATCCTGCATAGCAGAAATAAAGAATGTTACATATAAAACAGTGACAGCACAGGTTTCTGAGTTTACAGGTTATGATGCAGTAGGATGTTTCATACTATGTACATTTCATGACAAAATACATGAGCAAACCTCAAGTGTTACCTGTCTAGGCTTTAGGTCACAGAGACGAGGTACAACACGGGGCCATAACTGGCTCATTCTTATTCTTACACAGCTCACTACACTAACTGGGTTTTATATTAAGTACTTTCAGTATTTACAGAATACTGAGTTTGCATCAGAGGATCAATAACAAATATTTTCCCAGGGTCTAAACCACTTTCCCAAGGCTCTATCAACTGAACAGTAAATTCACATCAACGAGACACTACATTACAATTACAATCGACCCTTTCAAGTCAAGTACATGGCTGAGCAATGAGCAGCTTTCTTCACCTGTTGATGGCGGAGTCCGTACGAATGGTCGCAATGGGGGACCTCATGTTCTTCAAGTCCCAGACCTTGACGGTGCGGTCGTCACTGCCTGAAACGACATTATCTCCGACGGTGAACACGGCAGACGTCACAGTGCTGCAAGTAAAGAGCATGGGGTGAGCACATCCACTGGTGTCCAGCATGGAGACTACAGTTAGTGCTGCACAGCAAGCAGAGATCAGGGCATGCAGTGCTCGCACCACTCCAGACGGTAAGTTAACAGGGCGATGACGGACGTATGCATTAGCCTGACGGGGCCGTTTCAGTGTACACACATATCAAACATACATTCAGTTTTCACTCATCAATTAGACCCTGATAAAGAAGGAAAGCATTTTTAAGATAAAGTGAAAGAAAGGGTCAAGAAAATAATCCCACAATTCCTGACACCTCTGGCCCAAAATAATAGCCTCCAGGATATTTAAGAGTCATGTTTTTTCAGGCATAAAAGTTAGCTACAAATAGATCACATATATTTTGCATATACAACCTCATTATTGCTCACAATAATTTCAAACGACTTTCATTTCACACAAGGAATAAACTTTTCAGGTCTAGCCCAGACTGCAGACCAAAAGCCACTCCATTGATTAAACCTGTGTTGAGTCCCTGCCGGGTGGGTGTGGACCCTGACATGGCTTGCACAGGGTGACCACTGTTGTGGGGCGCCCTGAGCACGTGGGGCTGGGCAGCCTCCTGGACCTCCCCAGGTGTGACATTGCCCATGTGGGCCAGTGTGTGACACAGGGAGAAGGGGGAAACGGAGAGGCTGGAGCATCGCCCCGAGGGGCCATCTGAATCCCTCCCAAAGGCCTGAGTAGGGTGAGGTGCTGCCCCCTGTCCATGCCAAGACTCTGAGGACTCCAGCAAAGGCTCACATGGGGACTGCTCCATGGAATGCAGGCCTCAGGAGGTGTGGGCCCCGCTCACTTTCAGACAGCAGCCTGCTGAATTAATAGGGAAAGTCTCCACAAAAGACCGCTTCACCGTATGTTAATAGCACGCTGAAAGACATTCGGTTTCTAATAAATCACGGCCCTGACAACTATTGTGGGGCATCAGAGGCAGAGCTTGTGCGGAGCAGTCGTCCCAAGGCACCTAGACGTGGGTCCCACGGGAGCGTGGGAGCCTCGGCCGCACACAGCAAAGCGCAGACTCTGCCAGACTCCAGCAGACTCATTTGTCTTGTCGCCGGGAGCAGCCAAGCCTGTGCTTCCAGCTGACAGCACGGTACCTCCTCGCCACACACCACTGCCTGAACTGGAACATTCCGCTCCCTCCGAGGGTCTCAATCAACCAGCAGTCCTCATTAGGGCCAACAGCTGTGCTCCCATCACACACACAGAGCTGTTTTGCATAACAATCTCCGGAATTTCACAGCTGAGAAAAAAACACTAGATGTGGAGAGGCTGGCATGTCAGAAACTGACAGCGGGACCGGCCGAGTGGCGAGTTGGTTAAGAGTTGGCTTGGGAGCGCAAGCTCTGAGCAGCAGGGCCGCCGGTTCGGGTCCCACATGAGGGCCAGTGACGCTGAACCCTCTACAGCTAAGATGGTGAACAACAGCTCGACCTGGAGTTGGGTTGCCGTGAGTTGCCGGCGACAGTGTAGGCTGCAGTGGGGATGCAGTGGGCTGCCGTAAGCTACTGTGGGTGGCTGGCAGCCGGTGTGAGCAGCCAGCAGCCAGCGTGAGTGGCCATCTAATAGCCGGCAACCGATCTGCCTCAGCGGGGAAGAGCGCAATGATCACAATACCAACATGGGCCAGTGAAGCGACATCCTCCACAACTAGACTGAAGAACAAAAGGACAAGGGACCAGCTGAGTGGCTCAGTTGATTAAGAACTCGCTCAAGAATGCCAGTTCTGAGCAACAGGGTCGCTGGTTCGATTCCCGGCCCGAGCTGAGCTGCCAACAGGTGGCAGAATGTCTCAGCTAAAAAAAAGAAAAAAAAAAAAAAGACAGCAACTTGTCTGTTCCCCTTCCCCAATTTCCCAACGCTGTTCCCTCCCCCAATTCCCCAATAAAATCTTTTAAAAATAAAAGAAAGGGAGGAAATGCAATGTTCTTAAAAAAAAAAAAAAGAAAGAAACGGAACGCCCATTTCTTACCTGACCTGTGGCTCCCAGTAAACGGCCCACCCTTTAGCGCCAGGGGAGAGGGCAGGAGGAAGCGCCCACCCTGGAACAGCCTGCACCAGTCAACTGTGGATGCATGTCGGGCACAGACCAGTGTGGTCCTCTCACGAGCTGGCCACAAGCTCAGGTGTGGTGTTTGTATCACTGAGCAGACCTACACCTGTGTGGTGCGACAGAGGCTGACGGGACAAATGGACCACCATGCCCTCCCACCAGCCAAGGCAGAGCTCTCCCAGGAGAGCTGCACACACAGTGTGATCCTGTCCCTGTGGACAGAGACCACGCGGCCTCTGTGTACATAGCCATCAGATCACCACCTTCCTTCCCAAACTGTTCTAGAAACTGGGCTTCCAGCAGGTGACGCGCTGTACTCAGGCAGACACCCAATCTGGGAGAGCACTTCCCACCATGTGCACTCTGCAGAACTCAAGGCGCTCGAGCCAGCCTTGCTTCATCACATTGGCAACCTACGGAGAAGGGACACTCACTCCAAACAGCACGTCTGAGTATCCCTGATGCCAGCTCCCCAAACAGCACACCCTGAGGTCCAAAACATTCCAAGGAAGAGTCACACTTGTTTCATACACGACTCCTTCTCAGGACTGAAAATTCCAAACGGTGAGGCTGCTCATATTGTCACTTGGCTGCTCTCCTCCCCAAACCTCCCTCTTCAGGACAACTGTCCAGTCTAAACTACCAACAGGACTGAACTATACAACCGTCCACCTGACGAGGATTTCTGAGCACCTGCTGTGTGCCGCTCCTGCCTGCATGAGACAACCCGCCACAGGGACAAGGGTGAAACCGCTCCTCATGACCTTACATCCTAGTGGCTTTAACAAAATGTGCTACAGTGTGACTCTAGTGGCTGAAATGTGTGGCTGACAGCTCCCTCAGAAAAGCTCCAACAGTACCCAGGTCTGTTACTGGCCAGATGAGGGCTCTGAAAGTGGCCTTGAGAGTGGGTGCAAACAGTACATTCCCTTAACTTGGCTAAGCTCTCCTCCTTAGCATTTTATTAATCACAAAGCTTTTCCACAGATTAGTCAAATATAATTCCACACAACCTGATGCAAAATGATTACACAGAGGTTAAAATAAGTAAGGTCAAGGTCAAGACCCTGACTTCCTTTCTGTGAGACCAGGTCCTTATTTCATTCCTATTTAACATGGAACAGTCAACTATAAGTTCTGAACATTTGTAATGACATCGAAGATTCTACAGGAATCTGAAAGGAACGCATCCCACTTAAACTGGGTGAGGAACAAGCTTCCTCTGGATTTAATAACCTAATTTTCCATTCCTTTACCCTCTGAATCTGAGACGTTCCCTGTTTAACACTCCCCAATTAACGACAGCCAACATCTCAATATCACCATGTGAGTCTGTGTATAAAAACTAGGCAGGAAAGAATTTCAAAGGTTTCATTTCCCCTTAAATCTTCAAAAACAAAAAAATTTTACATCAGCTTTGATTTTACTCTCAAATACACTAGATTAGACAAAAAACTCAAAGTTGACGTCTCATGGAGCCATGCACACAGCCCTAGGTGAGCCTTCAGAGGGCCTGAAAGGGTCTTTTCTTCACCGGTAACAGAGGGAGGCTGACCTGATGTGTTTCTCACACTAGAGTGTGGGGTGACTCCTACACTGGACTACAGGTGTGTAAGGGCCATTACAGCCTGGGACTGTGCAAATGTGCTTCCATATGTGTGAACTTGCCTGCCCAATGTGACCTGGGCTACACGGACCACGACACATGCTGACAGATATATACCACATGTGGGCAGGTTCATACGCATGGAGGCAGGTACGTATGCATGTGGGCAAGTACGTACATGTGGGGGCAGGTGTGTCCACGTGTGGGCAGGTGCATATGTGAGTAGGTGTATATGCATGTGGGCAGGAGTATGCATGTGTGGACAGGTGTGTACACATGTGGACAGGAGCATATGCACATGGACAGGTGTATATGTGTGTGAACAGGTGTGTGTGTGTGTGTGTGTGTGTGTGTGTAGGTGTATACACATGTGGACAGGTGTATACGTGTGTGGACAGGTGCGTACTTGTGTGGGCAGGTGTGGATGCATGTGGACAGGGGTATACATGTGTGAACAGGTGTGTACATGTGTGGGCAGGTAGGTATGTTATGCATATGGGCAGATGCGTACATGTGTGGACAGGTATGTATGTGTGTGGACAGGTGCATACATGTGTGGGCAGGCGTGTACGCATGAGGGCAGGTGCATATGAATGAGGGCAGGTGTGTATGTATGTGGGCAGGTGCATACACATGTGGACAGGTGTATACATGTGTGTGTGTATAAAATAAGCCATGACCCACCATCCAATGCAACTTCAGTAACTGTTCAGAGACAACTTACTACTAAATACTATGACACCTGGGACATGGTTTGCCGACAGACCACTACCCGTCCCCACCATGGGCCCATGTACAGCTGATCACGGACCAAGCAAAGGGTTCAATACAGTAAAAACCACCACCGCGTGGTTAAAAATGTCATGCTGTCAAAACACATTTCTCTTTAAAAGCATACAGAAAACTGATAAAAACAACACAAAAGTCAAAGCTATTTTCTCCTTCATCCGTACACAACCTAGAATTTAGTATTTAGTGCTAAATATCTCCCCTGGGAATTTGGTAATAAAAGCATGTGAAAATGTCCTGACTTTTTAAAGCAAACTTGATAATGTTTTGACTGATTTTTTAAAATTTTGTCCTTTTAGATGCAGTGTTTTGTTTTCTTTAGAAGAATGTGCTAAAATTCACATTTTGGGGGTAAGGTTGCAATCATATGGAAAGAATTAAAGCAGAAAAGAAACAAGTTTGCATTCTTGGTTATTTTATCCGTGTCGAGCCTATTTCAGATTTTTGTCAAAGCCAGAGTGTATCTCACTTGTAAAGATCGTCAACCGGGTACAGACTAGTCATAGGCCACCTGTGGGGGAAGCTTAATGACCCAGTGACAGTCTCAACTGTCAGTCCCTTTTTATAGTAACTGAAACAAAACAAAACGAAACTGAAAAAAGGGGTGGGGAGCCCACGCTCTACCGAGCTCCATGGGGAAGAAAGTGATGCTGGAGGCGGGAATCTGGGTCCTTCTGCCAAGAAAGAACTCAGTGAGCATCTCTCCGTTCCTTTCAAAGGGCAGTTAGTCGATTTAACCTAAAAAGGGGTTTTATTACAATGAGGCTCTTGCAGAAATGTCGGTGCATCCACAGTGCCCAGGGCAGGTCCAGCTGGAATGACTCATGCTGAGTCCCACCCGAGGGGAGGACGCAAGCACGGGTACAGGAGAGGGGCAGAGGGCTACCCGACGGAACCCTTTCCAATGTTGGCCGGTTACTGAATGATGGTGTCAGTTGAAAACGCATGAATATATAAGGGTTTAGCTTGTTTCAGATGAAAACCATTGAATTTCGGTCCCAGCTTTTGACGGACGGTGAGGACAGAAATATATGGGAAATAAACTGTCAACAGTAGAAATTCCTATGACATTCCGAAATTTGCCAATTAAACATTTCTATGATTTCCAAGAAGGGTAGACACTACAATTTCTCATTCCTGCTATTAGGAAAACAATGTTATATAAAATATTTAAAATTACATTTCATATAAATGGGTACACCTGGGGTCACTAACAGCTAGTCAAATAGTAACAGCCACAATTATATGAAATAAATCCTATTATGGTGATATTCCCATTATAATGAAGAGATTTCACAATACGGAGTGAAAATGAACATAGCACGTCAAAAAGAAAAAGGCATGTTTGTCCTCTCTGAAAACTCACGATGGAAGCCTAGCAGAGCTTGCATCAGGGAGCCCCATCTCTGTCCCCCAAAAACGATGCAACACAGATTTCAGAGGGGGGCCATTCAACTGTAGGGTTTCATTTTACAGTGACGTGTTACATTTCAAACTCTTCTGTTTCCAAAGGCATACAATCCATGTAAAAGTACAGGGTGAACAGTGAAAATGAAAAAGAGAAAAATAATCTCTCCCAGTTCCTGGAAAACTGGCTCTAAAACTAGGCAATTATATGGACGCCTCCTCGGATACATCTCGCCTTAAGACAGCCCAACACAGAAATTCAAAGTTATTGGACAGTAAGTGAGTTACTAGCACCATGAAAGGCGTGAAATTCTAACATATGTCACTGAAGAACTCTGCTGAGTTCCTGGATATGAAAACAGGCCCTGAGATAAAGTTATCCAAAGTGTGTTGCACATCAAGTTAATGTGAAATATGTGGTCACATGTTTTTAAGAAATATCGCCTCAGTTTAAGCAACACTCCACTAAAAACCACTCCACACTCGACAAGTGAAGGACAGCAAAGCCCTAAGAACTGCACATCTGAATTTCGCATTTAATATTCAGAAAGTCAGGTTGGAAGGACTCAGGAAAGGCCCCCAGACTAGCAGGATGAATCCTTGCAAGAACACCCGACTTGCTTCCTGGGTGGCAGACACTGTACCCAATGCTGGAAATGCTGACAGCATGGCTCAGCCTGGCCCAGGGGACAGACAGCAGTGCAGCAGCTGGGCTCATGGGCGTCCCCTAGGACAGAGGTCCACAGGTCTGAGGTAGCAACAGAAGCCACAACCTCAGAGGTGAGCGATGAAGCAGGGCACACTCAGTGTCAGCCGCTGCTCTGCTCTTCCACAGGAAGCAGGCCCTCGCGTTCAGTTTTGATGCACATGTGCCTTTGCATGGGGATAGCTACGTCACTGGCAAAGGTAATGCATTCAGAGCCTAGAGAGCCCATGCCCGAGACAAAAAAGCAGTATTCATGGACAAAGAGTCCTCAGCGGAAACCCTGTAAAATGTCGCACTTCCAGCTTTTCCAAACTGCAGTTACTTCTAGAGTCTGTGCTGACAGGTCAGGAAGGCTTTGTACATGGGATACAGCAACCTGCAGCCCCACCTGCTGCCCACGCAGTGTGGGGTCTCACCAGGCAGAGGCCTCTCCCCGCCAAGGTGGCAGAGGCCCCTCCCCGCCAAGGTGGCAGAGGCCCCGCCTGTGGGTCCCACTGGAGCCGTGACGGAGGACATGCAAACCAGCTCCTAGCCAGTACCCACCAAGTCCCAAAGACTTCAAAAAGGGTAAAGCAAGTTTTGGAAACAGTCCTGTTAAGACACAGTCATGCCTAAGCCGCCTAACAGCCATCCAGGCAGAGGGTCGGTAAGGGTCAGCGTGTGTTTGTGTGTCTGCTCCCAGAGCAGATGCTGCAAATATGTGTAATGTCAAAACGAAGTGAAAATCAGCCCAGTGCAAGAACTCTGGGAGTGGCTATGAATAGCCCCTGTGTGACCCCTCACACCACCAACCCTGCAGTACTTCCGGGTTGTTCCCTGATCCCTCTCCCACTGCCCCATTCTGTCCTCATCCAATTTCCTAAGAGAACATCAGTGACTCCTCTTAGTCTCCTACTAAATTCCTTGACATCTGCAAAATGGAGCTAAATGTTTAGGAAAACAGTACCATTTTGAAAGACAGTGGAGTTGGAAATTAATATGAAAATTAAGATAGGAATAAAGTTTTCCTATCCACCCAAAAAACCTTTTCCAAGAACAGTTAAAAAGGGACGTCTGAACGACTGTGACTCACTCTGTGTGGCCCTGGAAAACATTCACAGAGTGGATGGACGGGTCCCTGAAATCCCACAGGCGGAAGGTCGTGTCCCGGGAGGAGGTCACCACGAGCCGCTGGGTGGGGTGTGTGCAACAGTGCGTGAGCTCCTGGTCGTGCCCTACAAGCGAAGACGACAAAAGTGCAGCATCACCCGCCTGCAGATATAGTCAGTGAAGCTTTCTTAAAAACAAGAGTCAAAGAAGTCTTCATGGTTGCCACTGCCAGTGTTTGCTGTAAACATAAACACGAGGAATCAATAATAGCACGTGGGGTCATGGTGGGACCAGTTTCCTCAGGAGCTGGACAGTCTTTCACTTGTGCATTTAAAGGGCGTGTGACACTAACTGTCAGTGTAACTCACTTCTTGATCTAGCAGCTAAAAGTCTGGCAAGTCTCTTTAGCAGGCTGAACATGCAAACAAATTAATTCTTAATTTTTCACTTCCAGGATAACCTCTAATAACATGAGACGTAGAGCCCTCAGTAAAATATGACCTTTAACACTCAACGAGGAAATGTACCTGTTGAGAAATTTGCAGAAACCTTTGTGGGCAGAATTGTGAGACAGCCAGGAGCCCCCAGACCTGGTGAGCAGGGCTGTGTGAGTCTTGGGCTTGGGCAGAACCTGCAAATGTGATGAGCTACTAAGGTGGCCCTCTCAGGACATTATAGGACAAAACAGATTCTGCCGTAGCTGTGACTAGGGCCTCCAAATCAGGTGGCTTTGAGTTACTCAGAAGACTGCCCTGGGTGGGCCTGACCTACTCAGATAGGCCTTTCAAAGGGTCCAGGCACAGAGCCTTTCCTGCCTATCTGGAAAAAAACAAACAGCCATGGGCTACAAATACGCCTCTAGATGGGGCCGCAAGGGATCCAAGGGTATGCAGGCTGCTAAGGGCGGTCCCCAGCTGACAGTTATAACAAAACAGAACCTCGGTCATCTACAAAGAGGACCCCAGGCCTCGATGGGCTCACCCCCCATGGAGCGCCTTCATCTCACCCGTGACACCCTGAGCAGAGGGCAGTGAGCATGTGCCCAGAACTCCTGACCCAGGGAGACCATGAGGTTGTGAATTTGTAATATTCTAAGACACTAGTTTGTGGAAATTTGTTACAAAGCAATAGAAAACTAACACAGCAGCCGTACCTGCTATAGCTGAGTCCTCTAAAGGTAAACCTGGCTACCAAGAGTTCCATTAGAGAGGATCTCTGAAAACCATAGCTGGAGCACCCAGGGAACTAAAACCGTTCTGCACAGGCAGGGCTGTGCAGGTGAGACACACGTGAGCACACACCTGGGGGCCAGTGCTGGGGTACCTGTCAGAGAGTGAAGGAGCTCCGCCGTCTCCACGTCATACAGGTTAGCAGTCCGGTCCCAGGACGCCGTGACTGCCTGCTTCCCCCCGACCAGCCAGTCGGCAGCTATGACCACTCCCTGGTGGCTCTTAAGGGAAGTCAATGGCGCCCGGATGGTAGGACAGTCACTGGACACGTCTCCGTCCACGTCGGCCTCATCTTTATCAGAGCACTCGACCTCGTCCTCGCCACCTATCTGCTGGTGAGAGCAGAGAACTCCTGAGGCTCACGACACACAGTCAGACTGTTGTCACATATCTTTCTAGGGCTTGATCATCACTATGCCCAACACCAGCAGAGCACCTGGCACATAACTGGTGCTTAATGAGTATTTTTCACCTTTATGAGTATCCACTTGGCTAAAACCCAGGGCCAAATATAAGGAGGAAAAAAGTCAAGGCCACTATGACATCAAACAAGCAACAGTTCATCTTCACTAACCAGTAAAATGGAAACTAAAGTGACTTTCAACATTTTAGGTTTTTACCATGTGTTAGTAGAAATGTAATAACACTAAACAAATACAACTGGAAGTCAATAAATTTATCAATAAAAAAAGGAGCATTTCAATCCTCAGGAGGTTGCTAAAGATACGTATACTTAAAATCCTACTGCTATAACAATAGATATGAGAGTTCACTTTATTTCTCTGTTGACATCTTTAGTCGTTTGTCAAAAGCTAAGATAAAATAACATAATAGTCAGTCTTGGCTTCAGCTCTCTGAAAAAACGTTTATCTGTTCCTTCAGCTCCCACAGGCTAGGCACAGAGCAGAGGAGAGGCAAACTGTGTGACACATACATGTGGAAGAATGAGCAGCCAGGGGAGGAGGGCACTGAAGCCAGACCAGGCAAAGTCCCCACCCGCCCGCCTCAGGGAGTTTACACGTCAGCAAGGAGGACACACCACACACACGTGCAAACACACACATGGAAAACTGTGTTGTGTATACACACGCACTAGTGTGGGAATAAATGCCATCTGTACACACACAGTATAGGATCATGTCACACAGACATAGTACAGGGACAGGTGTTACACGTACACACACACAGTACAGGGACAGGTGTCACACGAACACACAGTACAAGGACAGATGTCACACGCACACACACACACAGTACAGAGAGACACGTGTCACATGCACACAGTACAGGGACAGGTATCACGTAAGTACACACAAAGTACAGGGACAGGTGTCACGTGTACACACACACAATACAGGCACAGGTGTCACACACACACACAGTACAGGGACAGATGTCACATGCACACACAGACTCGGTCATGGGTACTAAGAAGAAACGTAACGCAGGATGAGGGCTGCTTTTATACAGAATTATCAGAGACAGACTCTTGGCTCCAGCACCATCTGAGTTAGGATGTGAAGAAAGCATGGAGCATAGCACACCAATACTTCGGAGAACAGCATTTCTACCAGAGAGAACACAAGTGTGGAGGCCCGAGAAGGGAGCAGCACGGGGGGAAGAGGGTGAAGCACATGAGGTGATAGCACAAAGCTACCCTGCGACAGACACTAGCAGCTCATTTCACTCAACAGGACAATTAAGATGTCTGCGTGACTGCAGATGTGCACTGTGGGCTCAATGGCACAACTGCATCCAACAGTACAAGTCAGTCAGTCACTGAAGGACTTAGGGTTTAAATCAGTCAATTCATTCCTCTTGTCATATGCAAAGTCTTTTGTTGCCTACCGTAAAAGTTTTTCCACATAAAAATGTTACGCATCCATTGACCTACATGGTTTTCTTATATGAAAGATGGTCAAGTTATCTAAAATGAAATACATGAAATATTAAGAAATATAATCTAATTGTAAATTTAAAAGAATTAATGGTAAATGTTTATATTTGTGGAAAGGAAGGTGAAAGCAAGCACATGAATAAACAAATACAGGTACTTCTTAGACACCACCTGGGTCAGCTCGGGCTGAGTGGCTAAGACCGAGGATGGCAGGTATAGTTTCTGGTGAAGGCTCTCTTCCTGGAGTGCGGACAGCCACCTGCTCATTGTGTACTCACATGGCCTCTCCCAGGTGTGGACAGGGAGGAAAGGAGCTCGAGAGCTCTCTGCTGTCTGTCCTTGTAAGGACCTAATCCTGTAGGATCAGGACCCCACCCTATGACCTCATTTAACCTTAATCACCTCCTTAGAGGCCCCACCTCCAAACACAGTCACACTGGGGGTTAGGTCTTTGACCTATGATTTGGGGGGACACAAACATTCAGTCCATAAGACATTATAAAGTTATCTTGAAATTTTCCAACATCTAGAACCCTACCCACACGACCCAGGTCATGTTTTCAGGGTAAGTAAACATGTGCTTACATTAGTGTCGGCCACGGGCTGGGGTGTTGGCAACTGGACAGCGTATCTCCAAATGTGAGCAGTCTGATCTCCAGAAGCTGAAGGGAGAAATTGAGGGAAATTACCCAACGTGCACC